>NC_041382.1:689825055-689946889 GCF_002162155.2 Triticum dicoccoides | reverse complement strand
AGGTGTGGAGGACCCTGGCTCCCCATCGACAGGAGGGACTCTCTGCTCTTGTTTTTGTTTGGTTAAACGTCTTGGTTGGATTGTGTGGAGATGTGTCTCCATCAGATCTCATGGGTTTGATTGGTGTTGGTCTTTTGTGGATCCGTGTTGATCTAGTCTTCCTTTCTGTGTTTAAAAGTTTGATCTTTTGATCTACGCTTTGTTCATTGACGATGGTTGTGTTCTGGCGCGCTAGTCCGGCCCGTGGGACCTTAGCACAATGACTTTCTGACTGTCTAATAGAACAATGTTTGTTCGGCTCTGGTAAGAGAGAGGCGATGATGATGACGCTCTTTCGACTCACTTCAGTGGTTATAGTCATCGCTAGGTGCATAAACAAGAGCTCTCCTCTTGATCAACGGCAGCTTTTCCAGATTCTCGAAATTTGACTTCGTCCCAGAATGGTGCAACAAAATGAATAGGACAAGAAGAGAGTAAAAGGGTACGAGATATGTATATTGTAATCAAGGATGGCGAAACGCTGCGGATCGCTTCCTTTAGCAGGCTGCTAAGCACATGTTTTGGCATCTTTCCTTGAAGATTAAGTTGCATCCTGGCAATGTTGCCCTGAAAACCTGCTACGCTAGTACACAGAGTGTACTGTACTTATATACCTACATTGCATGTATATAAGACAGGAGCTACGTATGTACCTATGCACGCAAAGTGAAGTCTTTTCCGCTTCAAGCGAGCGGCGTTGCCAAGCGACATTTACCAAGTAAGATAGATTGGTGTCAACTCGATCGATCGATCGCCCTATAAATTGCCAAGGAGCCATGCATACAAACGTACCCATTCAACTTCCATCAATAATCGATCAGCAACAAAAGCACCGTGATAGTAACTAGTGACAGCGTGAGGGCGTTCGCAATGGCGAGGCGTCTGGGAGTCGTGCTGGCTTTAGCGGCTGTCGTCCTTCTCGCCGCCGCGGGGGCCGCCACCGCGCAATCCAAGCCACGGCCACCCAATGCCAATGGCCCGAAGCCGAAGCCGAATCCGATAAGCGTCAAGTGCAGTGAGAGTCCCAGGGTAAACCCCTACTGCTCCAACCAGAGGATGGACTGCCCCGCCAACTGCCCCCAGTCCTGCTACGCCGACTGCAAATCATGCAAACCCGTCTGCGGTGAGCACTCCATGTCTCAACTCTGCAGGTACAACTATAGTAACGCTTGATTTTTTTGGCTAATAATGGTTGTGGCTCATGCGTTCCATCAGTGTGCAACACCCCGGGGGCGTGCGGCGACCCGCGGTTCATAGGCGGTGACGGCAACGCCTTCTACTTCCACGGACGCAGGGACGCCGACTTCTGCGTCGTCTCCGACCGTGACCTTCACATCAACGCACACTTCATCGGCAAGAGCGGCCACAGCGGCATGTCCCGGGACTTCACCTGGATCCAGGCCATCGCCGTGCTCTTCGACGGCCACCGCCTCTACCTCGGCGCCAGGAAGACCGGCACCTGGGACGACGCTGTCGAGCATCTAGAGATCATCCTGGACGGCGAGCCCGTGTACCTCCCCGCCGACCTGGTCGAAGGCGCCAAGTGGACCTCCAGCCGCGTCCCCGAGCTGTCTGTGACCCGCACCAAGGGGGCCAATGGCGTGCTCGTCGCCCTCCACGGAAAGTTCAGCGTCAGGGCCAACGCCGTGCCCATCACCGAGGAGGATTCGAGGGTGCACCGTTACGGCGTCACCGCCGACGACTGCCTCGCGCACCTCGAGCTGGCGTTCAAGTTCGACGCGCTCACCGACGACGTCCACGGTGTGGTCGGACAGACGTACCGCTCCGACTACGTCAACCATTTCGACGTGAGGGCCTCCATGCCCACCATGGGAGGAGATGCCACCTTCACCACCTCCAGCCTGTTCGCCGCCGACTGCAGCGTGGCGCGCTATGGAGTCAGCCGTGGAAACGACGGTGCCGCGGTGCTATCTGAGCTCTCTGATGTCACCTGTGCCAGTGGCATGGACGGCAAGGGTGTCGTGTGCAAGAAGTAAAACGCTTCTTGCATGCATATGGCGACTGTTGTGTACTGGCCGTGCATGTCTGCTGCATGCATGCACGGTTGACAAGTACGTACTTCACATGAATAAGCAAAGGGCATAATTTGATGTGTGTGGGACTTGGAACTTTATATTATCATCAAAGAACTAGTATGTGCCATTTGCACTATATGTTGCACCAACGAAGAATATCTATCAAACTTTACATTCAACTATTGATTAAATTTCACCTCCGAACTTCTGCACCATTGCATTTCTTGCGTCGAGATCTTCAAAAGTAGATCACATGCTAATAGGTTTAGACGAACTTACGTCCGTTTCGCGGTGAACCTGGGGTTCCCTTCTCCTCCGCTGGGTGCTCAGGCGGTGGCGGGAGGAGAGGGGAACTTAGGGATCTTGTCTGATGTATAGGGTAGTAGGGTTAGCCGGTTAAGAGAGTGCTCTTCGTCCGGCATTGTTTGATGGTGATGGCTTCAGGGATAAGAATAAGTAGACCTCAGATCCGGTTCCATCTCGGCAGCGACGCTTGCGGCGAGGTCGACGGGCTTGAGGGCGGCGCTTACCGGTGCTCCTGTGGAGCGGCGGTTTGGCTATTCCCCCATCCGACCACGACGGAGTTGTTGGATTTCCCCGAAGAGGGAGGATGAAACAGTATAGTAGCAGATAGTATTTCTCTTAGTTAGGAACAAGGTTTATTGAACCAGTAGGAGGCACCTATTTTGGCCATTAATGGCGCACTATAGGTGCATCACTATTACCACGCCACTAGTAACAAATACTAATGGCGCACCTCTGGTGCGACATTAGTATGCCAGATAATAGTGGTGCACCTGGCAGTGCGCCATTACTATGTCCAATAGTGTGCCATTACTATGCCTTCTAGGGGGGCATATTTACCTTCACGTATGCCCCCAAGTGCGCCATTACTATGCCCCGTAATGCGCCACTAGTATTTAGCCCTGGTGCGCTACTAATGCTCAACAAGGTGCGCCACTACTATGAATATTAGGATTTTTTTTGCTTTTCTGATATTTGCACAGGTTACAAAATACATTACAACAGAGAATATAAACAACACAACATATAAACAGCAGATTTAGCGAATACAATAAAAGATCAATCTCCGAATAGAATTCATCATATTAGTCTTCGAATTAAAAATACCGAATAAAGTTAGAACATTACAAGTCTTGAGACCGCGAGTAGCGAGTTTGTCATCACATTACAAAGTCGATATCGATAATCTAAACTACCATCACATAGAAGAGAGCTGCGGTCACGATGAGCATCATCGCGATGAAACTGGTCTTCATCCGGTTCCTCCTCCGCTCCCTCCTCTCTCCCGCTAGATAGCGCGCGTATCTAGCTTCCGCCTCTGCCCTAGTGGTGTACCCTTTGTAACTGTTACCGCTGAAACGGTGAACCTGTCTCCGACACTCCTCCCAGTCGTCGTAGACTCCGAGAACCTTACCCTTGTACACGACATACGACGACATCTCTATGCACTAGACAAACAAAACGTTAGTAGCAATTCAAAGACAATATATAAGCAATATATAAGTATGCAACAAAAGGATCGGAAGAGAAAAGCAACACATTAATAGCATGATTCATGGTCCTACTAATAAATAGCATCGATTACATATAAGTTGAACGACTGTCCAAACTAAAAAGGCATACAAGTTCATTAAATTTTAATTACAACACGAGCTAATCGATATTTCAGAACTACATAGCATCACTACCTTCGACTCAACTCAGAGACCGGAGCGTGGATGAAGCCGCCGTCTTTCGTGATGGTCATGAAATCGCGATCGTTGTCAGCCTGCATTTGTAGCGTTGTTTCTATTTCACTGTTGGACGGTTGATATTTGAGGTAGAACTGCCCCGAGGTACGAAGGACATCTTGATGGATGATTTCCGCAAACTCCGACTGGATGCGAAAGAATTCTTGTCTCAGGTCCGCGTCCTGGATTGCCGACAAGCGCGCGGCCCAATCTTTGAGACTATTTGGTAGTAGAAGGTGATTATGGTCCCGTACGATCGCCCGCATGTGACGGAGGGCATAGTAGGCATCCTTCTGACCGCCAGGCGGCTGCTTGACGCAGGGAAACGTCGTTACGTGGGTGAACACATGCTTGTCGTACCTAAAAATTGGCCTCCTGAAGGTGCCTCTAGATTTGGCGTAGCCGGGGAGAACATCATCAAGAACTTTCTTGATATTTGTGTAGTCTTTATTTGACTAACGGTCCGAGTCGAAATACGTGGTCATGGAATAGTTCGGACTTAAGAGGATGAGTGTGCAACGTGTGTCACTGCACAAAACATGGAATGTTAGAAAAAAATAGAACGATCGAAATCTAAGAAATCATATGTTACGGGGCGGTGAGGGGATGACTTACTCGGGAAAGTAAGGCACGAGGAAGTTATCCTTATCTGGATTCGCCGGAATGACGCCTTCAAGGTATGAACTCGTGACTTGCCGGTCCCCAGCGCTGCCCAAGATCTTGGCACACATGTAGAAGGGGTCGACTATCACGATGTCCGGGGTCTTGTCTCTAATGATCCGCTTCTCCATACTGAGCAAAAATAGCCGAATGAAGGTGTAGTGCAGCGGATGAAGGTTAAACATAGCGAAGATGTCATCAAACCGCAGGACGATCATACCCCCGATGGTGCTATTGACAAAGCCCTTGCCCTCTGGCACCTTGGCCACGAAAACCGGGTATGCCACATCATTCTCGGAGAGACGCCGCTTCTCCAAAGAAAGAACACTGTCATGCAGACTCCACATAGCACCGGTTGCAGCATTGAGAAGATTAGTCAATAGCATCGTGTTGGGGAATGTAGTAATTTCAAAAAAAATCCTATGCACACGCAAGATCATGGTGATGCATAGCAACGAGAGGGGAGAGTGTTGTCTACGTACCCTCGTAGACCGGCAACGGAAGCGTTGACACAACGTAGAGGAAGTAGTCGTACGTCTTCCCGATCCGACCGATCCAAGCACCGAACGTACGGCACCTCCGAGTTCTGCACACGTTCAACTCAGTGACGTCCCTCGAGCTCCGATCCAGCCGAGCGTTGGGGGAGAGTTTCGTCAGCACGACGGCGTGATGACGGTGATGATATTCTACCGACGCAGGGCTTCGCCTAAGCACCTCTACGATATGACCAAGGTGGAATATGGTGGAAGGGGGCACCGCACACGGCTAAGGAACGATCACGAAGATCAACTTGTGTGTCATGGGGTGCCCCCTTGCCCCCGTATATAAAGGAGGGAGAGGGGAAGGTGCGGCCGGCCCTAGGGGTGCGCCTAGAGGAGTCCTACTCCCACCGGGAGTAGGACTCCCCCCTCTTGCCTTGTTGGAGAAGGAAAGGGGAAGGGGGAAAGAGGAAAGGGGGGCGCTGTTGGGGAACGTAGCAGAAATTCAAAATTTTCAACGCATCACCAAGATCAATCTATGGAGTAATCTAGCAACGAGGGGAAGGAGAGTGCATCTACATACCCTTGTAGATCGCTAAGCGGAAGCGTTCAAGTGAACGGGATTGATGGAGTCGTACACGTCGTGATCCAAATCACCGATGATCCTAGTGCCGAACGAACGACACCTTCGTGTTCAACACACGTACAGCCCGGTGACGTCTCCTATGCCTTGATCCAGCAAGGGGAGAAGGAGAGGTTGGGGAAGACTCCATCCAGCAGCAGCACGATGGCGTGGTGGTGGTGGAGGAGTGCGGGACTCCAGCAGGGCTTCGCCAAGCACTACGAGAGACGAGGAGGGAGAGGGGTAGGGCTGTGCCAACAGGGAGAGCAAATCACATGTGTTGGGCAGCCCCAAACCTCAAGTATATATAGGGGGAGGGGAGGGGCTGCGCCCCCACCTAGGGTTCCCTCCCTAGGGGTGGCGGCAGCCCCCAGATCCCATCTGGGAGGCGGCCAAGGGGGAGAGAGAGGGGGGCGCACCTTGGGTGGGCCTTAGGGCCCATCTGCGCCTAGGGTTTGCCCCCTCTCCTCTTAAGGACGCCTTGGGCCTTGGTGGGAGGCGCCCCAGCCCACATAGGGGCTGGTCCCTTCCCACTTATGGCCCACGCAAGCCTCCGGGGCTGGTGGCCCCTCTCGGTGGACCCCCGGACCCCTCCGGTGGTCCCGGTACACTACCGGTGATGCCCGGAACACTTCCGGTGGCCAAAACCATACTTCATATATATCAATCTTTACCTTCGGACCATTCCGGAACTCCTCGTGACTCCGAACAACATTCGGTAACCGCGTACATACTTTCCCTATAACCCTAGCGTCATCGAACCTTAAGTGTGTAGACCCTACGGCTTCGGGAACCATGCAGACATGACCGAGACAACTCTCCGGCCAATAACCAACAGCGGGATCTGGATACCCATGTTGGCTCCCACATGTTCCACGATGATCTCATCGGATGAACCACGATGTCGAGGATTCAATCAATCCCGTATACAATTCCCTTTGTCCAGCGGTATTGTACTTGCCCGAGATTCGATCGTCGGTATCCGATACCTTGTTCAATCTTGTTACCGGCAAGTCTCTTTACTCGTTCCGTAACACATCATCCCGTGATCAACTCCTTGATCACATTGTGCACTTTATGATGATGTCCTACTGAGTGGGCCTAGAGATACCTCTCCGTTTACACGGAGTGACAAATCCCAGTCTCGATTCGTGCCAACCCAACAGACACTTTCGGAGATACCTGTAGTGTACCTTTATAGCCACCCATTTACGTTGTGACGTTTGGCACACCCAAAGCACTCCTACGGTATCTGGGAGTTGCACAATCTCATGGTCTAAGGAAATGATACTTGACATTAGAAAAGCTTTAGCATACGAACTACACGATCTTTGTGCTAGGCTTAGGATTGGGTCTTGTCCATCACATCATTCTCCTAATGATGTGATCCCGTTATCAACGACATCCAATGTCCATGGTCAGGAAACCGTAACCATCTATTGATCAACGAGCTAGTCAACTAGAGGCTTACTAGGGACATGGTGTTGTCTATGTATCCACACATGTATCTGAGTTTCCTATCAATACAATTCTAGCATGGATAATAAACGATTATCATGAACAAGGAAATATAATAATAACCAATTTATTATTGCCTCTAGGGCATATTTCCAACAGTCTCCCACTTGCACTAGAGTCAATAATCCAGTTCACATTGATATGTGATTAACACTCAAGGTCACATCCCCATGTGACTAACACCCAAAGAGTTCTGGGTTTGATCAGCTTATGCTTGTGAGAGAGGTTTCAGTCAATGGGTCTGCAACATTCAGATCCGTATGTACTTCACAAATTTCTATGTCATCTTGTAGATGCAACTACTATGCTACATTTGGAGCCATTTCAAATAACTGTTCTACTTGGAGCTATTCTAAATTGTTGCTCCATTATACGTATCTGGTATCTCTACTCAGAGCTATCCGGATAGGTGTTAAGCTTGCATCGACGTAACTCTTTACATCGAACTCTTTATCACCTCCATAACCGAGAAACATATCCTTATTCCTCTAAGGATAATTCAGACCACTATCTGGTGATCTACTCCTAGATCACCTTTGTACCCTCTTGCCAGATATGTGGCAAGGCACACATCAGGTGCGGTACTTAGCATGGCATACCGTATAGAGCCTATGGCAAAAGCATAGGGGACGACCTTCGTCCTTCCTCTTTCTTCTGCCGTGGTCGAGCTTTAAGTCTTAACTTCATACCTTACAACTCAGGCAAGAACTCCTTCTTTGACTGATCCATCTTGAACACCTTCAAGATCATGTCAAGGTATGTGCTCATTTGAAAGTACCATTAAGCGGTTTTTATCTATCCTTATAGATCTTGATGCTCAATGTTCAAGTAGCTTAATTCAGGTTTTCCATTGAAAAACACTTTCCAAATAACCCTATATGCTTTCCAGAAATTCTACATCATTTCTGATCAACAATATGTCAACAACATATACTCATCAGAAATTCTATAGTGCTCCCACTCCATTCTTTGGAAATACAAGTTTCTCATAAACTTTGTATACACCCAAAATCTTTGATCATCTCATCAAAGCATACATTCCAACTCCGAGATGCTTACTCTAGTCCTTAGAAGGATTGCTGGAGCTTTGCATACTTGTTAGCATCTTTCAGGATTGACAAAACCTTCCGGTTGTATCACATACAACCTTTCCTCAAGAAAATCACCGAGGAAACAATGTTTTGACATCCTATCTGCAAGATTTCATAAATAATGCGGTAATCGCTAATATAATTCCAACAAACTCTTAGCATCGCTACGAGTGAGAAAGTCTCATCGTAGTCAACTCCTTGAACTTGTCGGAAAACATCTTAACGACAAGTCGAGCTTTCTTAATGGTTATACTTACCATCATTGTCCGTCTTCCTTTTAAAATCCATATGTACCTAACAGCCTTATGACCATCAAGTAGTTCTTCCAAATTCTACACTTTGTTTTCATATATGGATCCTCTCTCGGATTATATGGCCTCGAGCCATTTTGGAATCCAGGCCCACCATCGCTTCTCCATAGCTCGTAGGTTCATTGTTGTCTAGCAACATGACTTCCAAGACAGGATTACGTACCACTCTGAAGTAGTACGCATCCTTGTCATCCCACGAGGTTTGGTAGTGACTTGATCTGAAGTTTCATGATCACTATCATAAGCTTCCACTTCAATTGGTGTAGGTGCCACAGGAACAACTCCCTGTGCCCTGCCACACACTAGTTGAAGAGACGGTTCAATAACATCATCAAGTCTCCACCATCCTCCCACTCAATTCTTTCGAGAGAAACTTTTCCTCGAGAAAGGACCCGATTCTAGAAACAATCCCTTATTGCTTTCGGATCTGAGACAGGACATATACCCAACTGTTTTGGGTGTCCTATGAAGATGCATTTATCCGCTTTGGAATCGAGCTTATCAGCCTGAAACTTTTCACATAAGCATCGCAGCCCCAAACTTTTAAGAAATGACAGCTTAGGTTTCTCTAAACCATAGTTCATACGGTGTCATCTCATCGGAATTACGTGGTGCCCTATTTAAAGTGAATGTGGTTGTCTCTAATGCCTAACCCATAAACTATCGTGGTAATTCGATAAGAGACATCATGGTATGCATCATATCCAATAGGGTGCAGTTATGATGTTCGGACACACCATCACACTATGGTGTTCCAGGCTGTATTAGTTGTGAAACAATTTCCACAATGTCTTAATTCTGTGCCAAACTCGTAATTCAGATATTCATCTCTATGATCATATCATAGATATTTTATCCTCTTGTCACGATTATCTTTCAACTTCACCCTGAAATTACTTGAACCTTTCAATAATTCAGACTCGTGATTCATCAAGTAAATATACTCAACATCTAATCAAATCATCTGTGAAGTAAGAACATAATGATATCCACTACACGCCTCAGCACTCATTGGACTGCACACATCAAAATGTATTACTTCCAACAAGTTGCTTTCTAGTTCCATTTTACTGAAAACGAGGCTTTCAGTCATCTTGCCCATGTGGTATGATTTGCATGTCTCAAGTGATTCAAAATCAAGTGAGTCCAAATGGTCCATTTGCATGGAGTTTCTTCATGCATATACACCAATAGGCATGGTTCGCATGTCTCAAACTTTTCAAAAACGAGTGAGCCCAAAGATCCATCAACATGGAGCTTCTTCATGTGTTTTATACCGATATGACTTACGTGGCAGTGCCACAAGTAGGTGGTACTATCATTACTATCTTATATCTTTTGGCATGAACATGTGTATCACTACGATCGAGATTCAATAAACCATTCATTTTAGGTGCAAGACCATTGAAGGTATTATTCAAATAAACAGAGTAACCATTATTCTCCTTAAATGAATAACCGTATTGTGATAGACATAATCCAATCATGTCTATGCTCAACGCAAACACCAATCTCGATGGTAGAGGGAGCGTGCGATGCTTGATCACATCAAGCTTGGAAAAACTTCCAACACATATCGCCAGCTCACCTTTAGCTAGTCTCCGTTTACTCCGCAGCCTTTTATTTCGAGTTTACTAACACTTAGAAACCGAACCGGTATCTAATACCATGGTGCTACTAGGAGTACTAGTAAAGTACACATTAACACAATGTATATCCAATATACTTCTATCGACCTTGCCAGCCTTCTCATCTACCAAGTATCTAGGGTAATTCTACTTATGTGGCTGCTCCCCTTATTACAGAAGCACTTAGTCTCGGGTTTGGGTTCAACCTTGGGTTTCTTCACTAGAGCAGCAGCTGATTTGTCGTTTCATGAAGTATCCCTTCTTGCCCTTGCCCTTCTTGAAACTAGTGGTTTCACCAACCATCAACAATTGATGCTCCTTCTTGATTTCTACTTTTGTGGTGTCAAACATCGCGAATATCTCAAGGATCATCATATGTGTCCCTGATATATTATAGTTCACCATGAAGCTCTAGCAGCTTGGTGGTAATGACTTCGGAGAAACATCACTATCTCATCTGGAAGATCAACTCCCACTCAATTCAAATGATTGTTGTACTCAGACAATCTGAGCACAAGCTCAACAATTGAGTTTTCTCCCTTAGTTTGCAGGCTAAGAAAATTGTCAGAGGTCTTATACCTCTTGACGTGGGCACGAGCCTGAAATCCCAATTTCAGCCCTCGAAACATCTCATATGTTTCGCGACGTTTCAAAAACGTCTTCGGTGCCTCAACTCTAAACCGTTTAACTGAACTATCACATAGTTATCAAAACGTGTATGTCAGATGTTCGCAACATCCACAGACGACGTTCGTGGTTCAGCACACTGAGCGGTGCATTAAGGACATAAGCCTTCTATGAAGCAATGAGGACAATTCTCAGTTTACGGACCTAGTTCGCATAATTGCTACTATCAACTTTCAAGTAAATTTTGTCTAGGATCATATCTAAACAGTAGAACTGAAGCGCGAGCTATGACATAATTTGCGAAGACCTTTCGACTATGTTCAGGATAATTAAGTTCATCTTATGAAATCCCACTCAGATAGACATCCCTCTAGTCATCTAAGTGATTACATGATCCGAGTCAACTAGGCCGTGTCCGATCATCACATGAGACGGACTAGTCATCATCGGTGAACATCTTCATGTTGATCGTATCTACCATACGACTCATGCTCGACCTTTCGGTCTCTTGTGTTCCGAGGCCATGTCCGTACATGCTAGGCTCGTCAAGTCAACCTAAGTGTTTCGCGTGTGTAAATCTGTCTTACACCCGTTGTATGTGAACGTTAGAATCTATCACACCCGATCATCACGTGGTGCTTCGAAACGACGAACTTTCGCAATGGTGCACAGTTAGGGGGAACACTTTCTTGAAATTTTAATGAGGGGTCATCTTATTTACCACCGCCGTTCTAAGCAAATAAGATGCAAAAAAAAAACATGATAAACATCACATGCAATCAAAAAGTGACATGATATGGCCAATATCATTTTGCTCCTTTTGATCTCCATCTTCGGGGCTCCATGATCATCATCGTCACCGGCATGACACCATGATCTCCATCATCGTGTCTTCATGAAGTTGTCTCGCCAACTATTACTTCTACTACTACAGCTAACGGTTAGCAATAAAGTAAAGTAATTACATGACATTTATGTTGACACGCAGGTCATAAATAAATTAAGACAACTCCTATGGCTCCTGCCGATTGTCATACTCATCGACATGCAAGTCGTGATCCCTATTAAAAGAACATGATCATCTCATAGATCACATATATCATTCATCACATCCTTTGGCCATATCACATCACAAAACACTTGTTGCAAAAACAAGTTAGACGTCCTATAATTGTTGTTGCAAGTTTTTACGTGGCTGCTATAGGTTGCTAGCATGAAAGTTTCTTACCTACGCCAAAACCACAACGCGAATTGCCAATTTCTATTTACCCTTCATAAGGACCCTGTTCATCGAATCCGATCCGACTAAAGTGGGAGAGACAAACACCCGCCAGCCACCTTATGCAACTAGTGCATGTCAGTCGGTGGAACCGGTCTCACATAAGCGTACGTGTAAGGTTGGTCCGGGCCGCTTCATCCCACAATGCCGCCGGATCAAGATAAGACTAGTAACGGCAAGTAAATTGACAAAATCGACGTCCACAACTACTTTGTGTTCTACTCGTGCATAGAAACTACGCATAGACCTGGCTCTGATACCACTGTTGGGGAATGTAGCAGAAATTCAAAATTTTCTATGCATCACCAAGATCAATCTATGGAGTAATCTAGCAACGAGGGGAAGGAGAGTGCATCTACATACCCTTGTAGATCGCTAACCGGAAGCGTTCAAGTGAACGGGGTTGATGGAGTCGTACACGTCGTGATCCAAATCACCGATGATCCTAGTGCCGAACGGACGACACCTCCATGTTCAACACACGTACAGCCCGGTGACGTCTCCTACACCTTGATCCAGCAAGGGGAGAAGGAGAGGTTGGGGAAGACTCCATCTAGTAGTAGCACGACGGCGTGGTGGTGGAGGAGGAGCGCGGGACTCCAGACGGGCTTCGGCAAGCACTATGAGAGATGAGGAGGGAGAGGGGTAGGGCTGCGCCAACAGGGAGAGCAAATCACATGTGTTGGGCAGCCCCAAACCTCAAGTATATATAGGGGGAGGGGAGGGGCTGCGCCCCCACCTAGGGTTCCCTCCCTAGGGGTGGCGGCAGCCCCCAGATCCCATCTGGGAGGCGGCCAAGGGGGAGAGAGAGGGGGCGCACCTAGGGTGGGCCTTATGGCCCATCTGCGCCTAGGGTTTGCCCCCTCTCCTCTTGAGGACGCCTTGGGCCTTGGTGGGAGGCGCCCCAGCCCACATAGGGGCGGGTCCCTTCCCACTTATGGCCCACGCAAGCCTCCGGGGCTGGTGGCCCCTCTCGGTGGACCCTCGGACTCCTCCGGTGGTCCCAGTACACTACCGGTGATGCCCGGAACACTTCCGGTGGCCAAAACCATACTTCCTATATATCAATCTTTACCTCTGGACCATTCCAGAACTCCTCGTGATGTCCGGGATCTCATCCGGGACTCCGAACAACATTCGGTAACCATGTACATACTTTCCCTATAACCCTAGCGTCATCGAACCTTAAGTGTGTAGACCCTACGGGTTCGAGAACCATGCAGACATGACCGAGACAACTCTCCGGCCAATAACCAACAGCGGGATCTTGATACCCTTAGTTGGCTCCCACATGTTCCACGATGATCTCATCGGATGAACCACGATGTCGAGGATTCAATCAATCCCGTATACAATTCCCTTTGTCCAGCGGTATTGTACTTGCCCGAGATTCGATCATCGGTATCCGATACCTTGTTCAATCTCGTTACTGGCAAGTCTCTTTACTCGTTCCGTAACACATCATCCCGTGATCAACTCCTTGATCACATTGTGCACATTATGATGATGTCCTACCGAGTGGGCCCAGGGATACCTCTCCGTTTACACGGAGTGACAAATCCCAGTCTCGATTCGTGCCAACCCAACAGACACTTTCGGAGATACATGTAGTGTACCTTTATAGCCACCCAGTTACGTTGTGACGTTTGGCACACCCAAAGCACACCTACGGTATCCGGGAGTTGCACAATCTCATGGTCTAAGGAAATGATACTTGACATTAGAAAAGCTTTAGCAAACGAACTACACGATCTTTGTGCTAGGCTTAGGATTGGGTCTTGTCCATCACGTCATTCTCCTAATGATGTGATCCCGTTATCAACGACATCCAATGTCCATGGTTAGGAAACCGTAACCATATATTGATCAACGAGCTAGTCAACTAGAGGCTTACTAGGGACATGGTGTTGTCTATGTATCCACACATGTATCTGAGTTTCCTATCAATACAATTCTAGCATGGATAATAAATGATTATCATGAAAAAGGAAATATAATAATAATCAATTTATTATTGCCTCTAGGGCATATTTCCAACAGGCGCCGCCCCCCTTCCTTGTCCTATTCGGACTAGGGGGGAGGGGGGCGCGGCCTGCCCTGGCCGGCCCTCCTCTTCTCCCTTAGGGCCCATGTAGGCCCATTAACCCCCCGGGGGGTCCGGTAACCCCCCGGTACTCCGGCAAAATCCCGATTTCACCCGGAACGTTTCCGATATCCAAATATAGGCTTCCAATATATCAATCTTTATGTCTCGACCATTTCGAGACTCCTCATCATGTCCGTGATCATATCCGGGACTCCGAACAACCTTCGGTACATCAAAACACAAAAACCCTAATTACGATCGTCATCGAACTTTAAGCGTGCAGACCCTACGGGTTCGAGAACTATGTAGACATGACCGAGACACGTCTCCGGTCAATAACCAATTGCGGAACCTGGATGCTCATATTGGTTCCTACATATTCTACAAAGATCTTTATCGATCCAACCGCATAACAATATACGTTGTTCCCTTTGTCATCGGTATGTTACTTGCCCGAGATTTGATCGTCGGTATCTCAATACCTAGTTCAATCTCGTTACCGGCAGGTCTCTTTACTCATTTCGTAATACATCATCCCGCAACCAGCTTATTAGTTGCAATGCTTGCAAGGCTTGAGTGATGTGTATTACCGAGAGGGCCCAGAGATACCTCTCCGACAATCGAAGTGACAAATCCTAATCTCGAAATACGCCAACCCAACAAATACCTTCGGAGACACCTGTAGAGCACCTTTATAATCACCCAGTTACGTTGTGATGTTTGGTAGCACACAAAGTGTTCCTCCGGTAAACGGGAGTTGCATAATCTCATAGTCATAGGAACATGTATAAGTTATGAAGAAAGCAATAGCAACAAACTAAACAATCAAGTGCTATGCTAACGGAATGGGTCAAGTCAATCACATCATTCTCCTAATGATGTGATCCCGTTAATCAAATGACAACTCATGTCTATGGTTAGGAAACATAACCATGTTCGATCAATGAGCTAGTCAAGTAGAGGCATACTAGTGACACTCTGTTTGTCTATGTATTCACACATGTATTATGTTTCCGGTTAATACAATTCTAGCATGAATATTAATAAATATTTATCATGATATAATTTGAAACCTTAAGCGTGCGGACCCTACGGGTTCGAGAACAATGTAGACATGACCGAGACACGTCTCCAGTCAATAACCAATAGCGGAACCTGGATGCTCATATTGGCTCCCACATATTTTACGAAGATCTTTATCGGTCAGACCGCATAACAACATACGTTGTTCCCTTTGTCATCGGTATGTTACTTGCCCGAGATTCGATCATCGATATCTCAATACCTAGTTCAATCTCGTTACTGGCAAGTCTCTTTACTCGTTCCGTAATGCATCATCCTACAACTAACTCATTGGTTGCAATGCTTGCAAGGCTTAAGTGATGTGCATTACCGAGAGGGCCCAGAGATACCTCTCCGACAATCTTAGTGACAAATCCTAATCTCGAAATACGCCAACCCAACAAGTACCTTCGGAGACACCTGTAGAGCACCTTTATAATCACCCAGTTACATTGTGATGTTTGGTGGCACACAAAGTGTTCCTCCGGTAAACGGGAGTTGCATAATCTCATATTCATAGGAACATGTATAAGTCATGAAGAAAGCAATAGCAACAAACTAAACGATCAAGTGCTATGCTAACGGAATGGGTCAAGTCAATCACATCATTCTCCTAATGATGTGATCCCGTTAATCAAATGACAACTCATGTCTATGGTTAGGAAACATAACCATCTTTGATCAACAAGCTAGTCAAGTAGAGGCATACTAGTGACACTCTGTTTGTCTATGTATTCACACATGTATTATATTTCCGGTTAATACAATTCTAGCATGAATAATAAACATTTATCATGGTATAAGGAAATAAATAATAACTTTATTATTGCCTCTAGGGCATATTTCCTTCAGTCTCCCAATTGCACTAGAGTCAATAATCTAGATTACATAGTAATGATTCTAACACCCATGGAGCCTTGGTGCTGATCATGTTTTGCTCGTGGAAGAGGCTTAGTCAGCGGGTCTGCAACATTCAGATCCGTATGTATCTTGCAAATTTCTATGTCTCCCACTTGGACTAAATCCCGAATGGAATTTAAGCGTCTCTTGATGTGCTTTGTTCTCTTGTGAAATCTGGATTCCTTCGCCAAGGCAAAAGATTTTCATTGGACCCGATGCACTAGGTATGACACCTAGATCGGATATGAACTCCTTCATCCAGACTCCTTCATTTGCTGCTTCCGAAGCAGCTATGTACTCTGCTTCACATGTAGATCCCGCCACAACGCTTTGTTTAGAACTGCACCAACTGACAGCTCCATTGTTCAGTATAAACACGTATCCGGTTTGCAATTTAGAATCGTCCGGATCAGTGTCAAAGCTTGCATCAATGTAACCATTTACGATGAGCTCTTTGTCACCTCCATATACGAGAAACATATCCTTAGTCCTTTTCAGGTACTTCAGGATGTTCTTGACCGCTGTCCAGTGATCCACTCCTGGATTACTTTGGTACCTCCCTGCTAGACTTATAGCAAGGCACACATCAGGTCTGGTACACATCATTGCATACATTATAGAGCCTATGGCTGAAGCATAGGGAACATTTTTCATTTTCTCTCTATCTTCTGCGGTGGTCGGACATTGAGTCTTACTCAACTTCACACCTTGTAACACAGGCAAGAACCCTTTCTTTGTTTGATCCATTTCGAACTTCTTCAAAACTTTGTCAAGGTATGTGCTTTGTGAAAGTCCAATTAAGCGTCTTGATCTATCTCTATAGATCTTAATGCCCAATATGTAAGCAGCTTCACCGAGGTCTTTCATTGAAAAACTCTTATTCAAGTATCCCTTTCATTGAAATGCTACAGAGCTCCCACTCACTTTCTTGTAAATACAGGCTTCTCCAAAAGTCTGTACAAAACCAAACGCTTTGATCACACTATCAAAGCGTTTATTCCAACTCCAAGAGGCTTGCACCAGTCCATAAATGGATCGCTGGAGCTTGCACACTTTGTTAGCTCCCTTTGGATTGACAAAACCTTCTAGTTGCATCATATACAACTCTTCTTCCAGAAATCCATTCAGGAATGCAGTTTTGACATCCATCTGCCAAATTTCATAATCATAAAATGCGTCAATCGCTAACATGATTCGGACAGACTTAAGCATCACTACGGGTGAGAAGGTCTCATCGTAGTTAATCCCTTGAACTTGTCGAAATACTTCCGCAACAAGTCGAGCTTTGTAGACAGTAACATTACCGTCAGCGTCAGTGTTCTTCTTGAAGATCAATTTATTCTCAATTGCTTGCCGATCAACGGGCAAGTCAACCAAAGTCCACACTTTGTTCTCATACATGGATCCCATCTTAGATTTCATGGCTTCTAGCCATTTTGCGGAATCTGGGCTCACCATCGCTTCTTTTCGTAGGTTCATCATGATCTAGTAGCATGACTTCCAGAACAGGATTACCGTACCACTCTGGTGCGGATCTTACTCTAGTTGATCTACGAGGTTCGGTAGTAAATTGATCTGAAGCTTCGTGATCATTATCATTAGCTTCCTCACTAATTGGTATAGGTGTCACAGAAACCGGTTTCTGTGATGTACTACTTTCCAATAAGGGAGCAGGTACAGTTACCTCATTAAGTTCTACTTTCCTCCCACTCACTTCTTTCGAGAGAAACTCCTTCTCTAGAAAGGATCCATTCTTAGCAACGAATGTCTTGCCTTCGGATCTGTGATAGAAGGTGTACCCAACAGTCTCCTTTGGGGTATCCTATGAAGACACATTTCTCCGATTTGGGTTCGAGCTTATCAGGTTGAAGTTTTTTCACATAAGCATCGCAGCCCCAAACTTTTAGAAACGACAACTTCGGTTTCTTGCCAAACCACAGTTGATAAGGCGTCGTTTCAATGGATTTCGATGGTGCCCTATTTAACGTGAATGTAGCCATCTCTAAAGCATAACCCCAAAACGATAGCGGTAAATCAGTAAGAGACATCATAGATCGCACCATATCTAGTAAAGTACGACTACGACGTTCGGACACACCATTACGCTGTGGTGTTCTGGGTGGCGTGAGTTGCGAAACTATTCCGCATTGTTTCAAATGTAGACCAAACTCGTAACTCAAATATTTTCCTCCACGATCAGATTGTAGAAACTTTATTTTCTTGTTACGATGATTTTCAACTTCACTCTGAAATTCTTTGAACTTTTCACATGTTTCAGAATTATGCTTCATTAAGTAGATATACCCATATCTGCTTAAATCATCTGTGAAAGTGAGAAAATAATGATATCCGCCACGAGCATCAACATTCATCGGACCACATACATCTGTATGTATGATTTCCAACAAATCTGTTGCTCTCTCCATAGTACCGGAGAACGGTGTTTTAGTCATCTTGCCCATGAGGCATGGTTCGCAAGTACCAAGTGATTCATAATCAAGTGATTCCAAAAGTCCATCAGTATGGAGTTTCTTCATGCGCTTTACACTGATATGACCTAAACGGCAGTGCCATAAATAAGTTGCACTATCATTATCAACTCTGCATCTTTTGGCTTCAACATTATGAATATGTGTATCACTACTATCGAGATTCATCAAAAATAGACCACTCTTCAAGGGTGCATGACCATAAAAGATATTACTCATATAAATAGAACAACCATTATTCTCTGATTTAAATGAATAACCGTCTCGCATCAAACAAGATCCAGATATAATGTTCATGCTTAATGCTGGCACCAAATAACAATTATTTAGGTCTAATACTAATCCCGAAGGTAGATGTAGAGGTAGCGTGCCGACTGCGATCACATCGACTTTGGAACCATTTCCCACGTGCATCGTCACCTCGTCCTTCGCCAGTGTTCGCTTAATCCGTAGTCCCTGTTTCGAGTTGCAAATATTAGCAACAGAACCAGTACCAAATACCCAGGTGCTACTGCAAGCTCTAGTAAGGTACACATCGATAACATGTATATCACATATACCTTTGTTCACCTTGCCATCCTTCTTATCCGCCAAATACTTGGGGCAGTTCTGCTTCCAGTGTCTAGTCTGCTTGCAGTAGAAGCACTCCGTTTCAGGCTTAGGTCCAGATTTGGGTTTCTTCTCCTGAGCAGCAACTTGCTTGCTGTTCTTCTTGAAGTTCCCCTTCTTCCCTTTGCCCTTTTTCTTGAAACTGGCGGTCTTGTTGACCATCAACACTTGATGCTCCTTCTTTATTTCTACCTCCGCAGCCTTTAGCATTGCGAAGAGCCCGGGAATCGTCTTATCCATCCCTTGCATGTTATAGTTCATCACGAAGCTCTTGTAGCTTGGTGGCAGTGATTGAAGAACTCTGTCAATGACACTATCAACAAGAAGATTAACTCCCAGTTGAGTCAAGTGATTATGATACCCAGACATTTTGAGTATATGTTTACTGACAGAACTATTCTCCTCCATCTTGCAGCTATAGAACTTTATTGGAGACTTCATATCTCTCAATCCGGGCATTTGCTTGAAATATTAACTTCAACTCTTGGAACATCTCATATGCTCTATGACGGTCGAAACATCGTTGAAGTCCCGATTCTAAGCCGTAAAGCATGGCACACTGAACTATCGAGTAGTCATCAGCTTTGCTCTGCCAGACGTTCATAACATCTAGTGTTGCTCCAGCAGCAGGCCTGGCACCCAGCGGTGCTTCCCGGACGTAATTCTTCTGTGTAGCAATGAGGATAATCCTCAAGTTACGGACCCAGTTCGTATGCTACCATCATCTTTCAACTTTGCTTTCTCAAGGAACGCATTAAAATTCAACGGAACAACAACACGGGTCATCTATCTACAACCAAACATAAACAAGCAAGATAGTATCAGGTACTAAGTTCATGATAAATTTAAGTTCAATTAATCATATTACTTAAGAACTCCCACTTAGAAAGACATCCCTCTAGTCTTCTAAGTGATCACGTGATCCAAATCAACTAAACCATAGCCGATCATCACGTGAAATGGAGTAGCTTTCAATGGTGAACATCAATATGTTGATCATATCTACTATATGATTCATGCTCGACCTTTCGGTCTCAGTGTTTCGAGGCCATATCTGCATATGCTAGGCTCGTCAAGTTTAACCTAAGTATTCTGCGTGTGCAAAAACTGGCTTGCACCCGTTGTAGATGGACGTAGAGCTTATCACACCTGGTCATCATGTGGTGTCTGGGCACGACGAACTTTGGCAACGGTGCATACTCAGGGAGAACACTTTTATCTTGAAATTTAGTGAGAGATCATCTTATAATGCTACCGTCAATCAAAGCAAGATAAGATGCATAAAAGATAAACATCACATGCAATCAATATAACTGATATGATATGGCCATCATCATCTTGTACTTGTGATCTCCATCTCCGAAGTACCGTCATGATCACCATCGTCACCGGCGCGACACCTTGATCTCCATCGTAGCATCGTTGTCGTCTCGCCATTCTTATGCTTCCACTACTATCGCTGCCGCTTGGTGATAAAGTAAAGCATTACATCGCGATTGCATTGCATACAATAAAGCGACAACCATATGGCTGCTGCCAGTTGCCGATAACTCGGTTACAAAACATGATCATCTCATACAATAAAATTTAGCATCATGTCTTGACCATATCACATCACAACATGCCCTACAAAAACAAGTTAGACGTCCTCTACTTTGTTGTTGCAAGTTTTACGTGGCTGCTGTGGGCTTAGCAAGAACCGTTTTTACCTACGCATCAAAACCACAACGATAGTTTGTCAAGTTGGTGTTGTTTTAACCTTCGCAAGGACTGGGCGTTGCCACACTCGGTTCAACTAAAGTTGGAGAAACTGACAACCGCCAGCCACCTGTGTGCAAAGCACGTCGGTAGAACCAGTCTCGCGTAAGCGTACGCGTAATGTCAGTCTGGGCCGCTTCATCCAACAATATCGCCGAACCAAAGTATGACATGCTGGTAAGCAGTATGACTTATATCGCCCATAACTCACCTGTGTTCTACTCATGCATAACATCAACGCATAAAACCTGGCTCGGATGCCACTGTTGGGGAACGTAGTAATTTCAAAAAAATTCCTACGCACATGCAAGATCATGGTGATGCATAGCAACGAGAGGGGAGAGTGTTGTCTACGTACCCTCGTAGACCGGCAACGGAAGCGTTGACACAATGTAGAGGAAGCAGTCGTACGTCTTCCCGATCCGACCGATCCAAGCACCGAACCTACGGCACATCCGAGTTCTGCACACGTTCAACTCGGTGACGTCCCTCGAGCTCCGATCCAGCCGAGCGTTGTGGGAGAGTTTCGTCAGCACGACGGCGTGATGACAGTGATGATGTTCTACCGATGCAGGGCTTCGCCTAAGCACCGCTACGATATGACCGAGGTGGAATATGGTGGAAGGGGGCACCGCACACGGCTAAGGAACGATCACGAAGATCAACTTGTGTGTCATGGGGTGCCCCTTGCCCCCGTATATAAAGGAGGAAGATGGGGAGGTGCGGCCGGCCCTAGGGGTGCTCTTGGAGGAGTCCTACTCCCACCGGGAGTAGGACTCCCCCTCTTGCCTTGTTGGAGAAGGAAAGGGGAAGGGGGAAAGAGGAAAGGGGGGCGCTGCCCCCCTTCCTTGTCCTATTCGGACTAGGAGGGGAGGGGGCACGCGGCCTGCCCTGGCCGGCCCTCCTCTTCTCCCTTAGGGCCCATGTAGGCCCATTAACCCCCCCCCCCTGGGGGGGTCCAGTAACCCCCCGGTACTCCGGTAAAATCCCGATTTCACCCGGAATGTTTCCGGTATCCAAATATAGGCTTCCAATATATCAATCTTTATGTCTCGACCATTTCAAGACTCCTCGTAATGTCCGCAATCATATCCGGGACTCCGAACAACCTTCGGTACATCAAAACACAAAAACCCGAATTACGATCGTCACCGAACTTTAAGCGTGCGGACCCTATGGGTTCGAGAACTATGTAGACATGACCGAGACACGTCTCCGGTCAATAACCAATAGCGGAACCTGGATGCTCATATTGGTTCCTACATATTCTACGAAGATCTTTATCGGTCAAACCACATAACAATATACGTTGTTCCCTTTGTCATCGGTATTTTACTTGCCCGAGATTCGATTGTCGGTATCTCAATACCTAGTTCAATCTCGTTACCGGCAAGTCTCTTTACTCGTTTCGTAATACATCATCCCTCAACCAGCTTATTAGTTGCAATGCTTGCAAGGCTTGAGTGATGTGTATTACCGAGAGGGCCCAGAGATACCTCTCCGACAATCGGAGTGACAAATCCTAATCTCGAAATACGCCAACCCAACAAATACCTTCGGAGACACCTGTAGAGCACCTTTATAATCACCCAGTTACGTTGTGACGTTTGGTAGCACACAAAGTGTTCCTACGGTAAACGGGAGTTGCATAATCTCATAGTCATAGGAACATGTATAAGTTATGAAGAAAGCAATAGCAACAAACTAAATGATCAAGTGCTAAGCTAACGGAATGGGTCAAGTCAATCATATCATTCTCCTAATGATGTGATCCTGTTAATCAGATGACAACTCATGTCTATGGTTAGGAAATATAACCATCTTCGATCAACGAGCTAGTCAAGTAGAGGCATACTAGTGACACTCTATTTGTCTATGTATTCACACATGTATTATGTTTCCGGTTAATACAATTCTATCATGAATAATAAACATTTATCATGGTATAAGGAAATAAATAATAACTTTATTATTGCCTCTAGGGCATATTTTCTTCACATCGGCCTACCCGCCACATGCACCCTCCTCGAGATATCCTTAGGTGAAGGTGGCCCGTCCTGAGCATGGATCGTACTCGGTGCCGGCTGGCTCGCACCCTTGTTATTCTTTCTTTTCCGTCCCTTCTGCATCTTCTGTTGTAATGGGATCGAGTTCTGCTCAGAGACCACCTTCTTGAGTGTGTTGGGGCTGATAATATTTCGCACCTCGGCTATCTGAGGCTCGGTGAAGGCGGCAGCTGGAGGTGTCTCCTGAGAACTAAACGCTAGACGACGCCTGTTGCAATTGGGTTTCTCCGCGGTACCAGCTAGATCACAATCGTCTTTTGCAGGGTTGGGTTCTTGAGAAGGAGGCCCCAAGAATTCGTCACCGTACCCATGTTCGTTGAAGTACTTATCGACCCTGGTAAATGTACCGTTGTCGTCGTCCGGATCCTGTGCCATATGCATGTCCGGATCAGCTGACACCGGTAGCGTTGCGGCGGTCTTGCCGTGACTTGGCGCCGGCACGACTGGCGGTGTTGTCTGTGGGGTGGTGTCCCCCGCCCCAAACGAATCTGACTCTTTGGCCAAAGCATGGACCAGCTTATGCAGGCGTTGAGGGTCGTCACATCATCTTCGTTGGCCCCAGGGGGTCGATAGGAGGTAACAAGTCGTCGCAGCCCCGCAGCACCCAAACCAGTTGAACCCTATACACGGTGGGTGGCATCGGATTACCGTGGAACAGGAGGTTGCAATTGCCCAGTTGAATGATTCTGGCCTTGGCGACATCGATCAACTCGCCGTCCACGAAGTGCAGGAGAGTGCATGGAACGTCGGCGGCGCCCTGCGAAAACATGTAGGGCGTCGGGGATGCCCAGTCAAAGGCAAGGAGATGAAGTCATCGGCCGAGAGGCTTAGTTACTGATGTCTAGTACACAACCTTCTTCTTGTCGATGTTGTTGGGCCTCCAAGTGCAGAGGTTTGTAGGACAGTAGAAAATTTCCCTCAAGTGGATGACCTAAGGTTTATCAATCCGTAGGAGGCGTAGGATTAAGATGGTCTCTCTCAAACAAGCCTACAACCAAATAACAAAGAGTCTCTTGTGTCCCCAACACACCCAATACAATGGTAAATTGTATAGGTGCACTAGTTCGGCGAAGAGATGGTGATACAAGTGCAATATGGATAGTAGAAAATAGTTTTTGTGATGTGAAAATATAAAAACAGCAAGGTAACTAATGATAAAAGTGAGCGTAAACGGTATTGCAATGCGTTGAAACAAGGCCTAGGGTTCATACTTTCACTAGTGCAAGTCCTCTCAACAATAATAACATAATTGTATCATATAAATATACCTCAACATGCAACAAAGAGTCACTCCAAAGTCACTAATAGCGGAGAACAAACGAAGAGATTATGGTAGGGTACGAATTCACCTCAAAGTTATCCTTTCTGATCGATCTATTCAAGAGTCCGTAGTAAGATAACATGAAGCTATTCTTTCCGTTCAATCTATCATAGAGTTCGTACTAGAATAACACCTTAAGACACAAATCAACCAAGACCCTAATGTCACCTAGATACTCCGATGTCACCTCAAATATCCGTGGGTATGATTATATGATATGCATCACACAATCTCAGATTCATCTATTCAAACCAACACAAAGTACTTCAAAGAGTGCCCAAAAGTTTCTACCGGAGAGTCAAGGAGAAAAGGTGTGCCAACCCCTATGCATAGGTTCATGGGCGGAACCCGCAAGTTGATCACCAAAACATACATCAAGTGGATCAATAGAATACCCCGTTGTCACCACGGGTATCCCACACAAGACATACATCAAGTGTTCTCAAATCCTTAAAGACTCAATCCGATAAGATAACTTGAAAGGGAAAACTCAATCCATTACAAGAGAGTAGAGGGGGGAGAAACATCATAAGATCGAACTATAATAGCAAAGCTTGCGATACATCAAGATCGTATCACCTCAAGTACACGAGAGAGAGAGAGAGAGATCAAACACATAGCTACTGGTACATACCCTCAGCCCCGAGGGAGAACTACTCCCTCCTCGTCATGGAGAGTGCCGGGATGATGAAGATGGCCACCAGAGAGGGATTCCCCATCCGGCAGGGTGCCGGAACGGGTCTAGATTGGTTTTTGGTGGCTACGGAGGCTTCTGGCGGCAGAACTCCCGATCTATTGTGCTCCCCAATGTTTTTAGGGTATATGGGTATATGTGGGAGGAAGAAGTACGTTGGTGGACCTCCGGGCTATCCACAAGGCAGGGAGCGCGCCAAGGGGGTGGGCGCACCCCCCACCCTTGTGGGCAGCCCGGGACTCTCTTGGTCCAACTCAGATACTCCGTGGGATTTTTCTGGTCCAAAAATAAGTTCCGTGAAGTTTCATCTCAATTGGACTCGTTTGATTTTCCTTTTCTGCGATACTCTAAAACAAGGAAAAAATAGAAACTGGCACTGGGCTCTAGGTTAATAGGTTAGTCCCAAAAATCATATAAAATAGCATATAAATGCATTTAAAACATCCCAGGTTCATAATATAATAGCATGGAACAATAAAAAATTATAGATACGTTGGAGATGTATCAGCATCCCCAAGCTTGATTCCTGCTCGTCCTCGAGTAGGTAAATGATAAAAACAGATTTTTTGATGTGAAATGCTACCTAACATATTTATCAATGTATTCTTCTTTATTTTGGCAAGAATATTCAGATCCATAAGATTCAAGACAAAAGTTTAATATTGACATAAAAATAATAATAATACTTCAAGCATACTAACCAAGTAATCATGTCTTCTCAAAATAACATGGCCAAAGAAAGCTATCCCTACAAAATCATATAGTCTGGCTATGCTCTATCTTCACCACACAAAATATTTAAATCATGCACAACTCCGATGCCAAGCCAAGCAATTGTTTCATACTTTTGATGTTCTCAAACTTTTTCAATCTTCATGCAAGACATGAGCGTGAGCCACGGACATAGCACTATAGGTGCAATAGAATGGTGGTTGTGGAGAAGACAAAAAGGAGAAGATAGTCTCACATCAACTAGGCGTATCAACGGGCTATGGAGATTCCCATCAATAGATATCAATGTGAGTGAGTAGGGATTGCCATGCAACGGATGCACTAGAGCTATAAATGTATGAAAGCTCAACAAAAGAAACTAGCGTGTGTGCATCCAACTCGCTTGCTCACGAAGACCTAGGGCATTTTCAGGAAGCCCATCATTGGAATATACAAGCCAAGTTATATAATGAAAGATTCCCACTAGTATATGAAAGTGACAACATAGGAGACTCTCTATCATGAAGATCATGGTGCTACTTTGAAGCACAAGTGTGGTAAAAGGATAGTAGTATTGCCCCTTCTCTCTTTTTCTCTCATTTTTTATTTTTTATTTTTATTGGACTTTTCTCTTTTTTTATGGCCTCTTTTTTCTCTTTTTTTTCGTTCGAAGTCTCGTCACGACTTATGGGGGAATCATAGTCTCCATCATCCTTTCCTCACTGTGACAATGCTCTAATAATGATGATCATCACACTTTTATTTACTTACAACTCAAGAATTACAACTCGATACTTAGAACAAAATATGACTCTATATGAATGCCTTCAGCGGTGTACCGGGATGTGCAATGACTCAAGAGTGACATGTATGGAAGAATTATGAACGTTGCTTTGCCACAAATACGATGTCAACTACATGATCATGCAAAGCAATATGACAATGATGAAGCTTGTCATAATAACGGAATGGTGGAAAGTTGCATGGAGATATATCTCGAAATGGCTATGGAAATGCCATAATAGGTAGGTATGGTGGCTGTTTTGAGGAGGGTATATGGTGGGTTTATGGTACCGACGAAAGTTGTACGGTACTAGAGAGGCTAGCAATGGTGGAAGGGTGAGAGTGCGTATAATCCATGGACTCAACATTAGTCATAAAGAACTCACATACTTATTGCAAAAATTTATTAGTTATCGAAACAAAGTATTACGTGCATGCTCCTAGGGGGATAGATTGGTAGGAAAAGACCATCGCTCGTCCCCGACCGCCACTCATAAGGAAGGCAATAAATAAATAAATCATGCTCCGACTTCATCACATAACGGTTCACCATATGTGCAAAGTTGTCAGAATCGTGATTTTGAATTGAATCGGAGCTTCGATGGCAGGATCGCAAATCGTAGAATCTTCACTATCAGGATCATAGAAACGTAGATTCTAAGAACTAAAATCATAGAATCATAGATGTTAGCTTGGATCGTAAAGTCGTAGAATCGTATAACAGAATCGCGATTCTGACAACCTTGCGTGCATGCTACGGGAATCACAAACTTCAACACAAGTATTTCTCAAATTCACAACTACTCACTAGCTTTACTCTAATATTACCATCTCCATATCTCAAAACAATCATCAAGTATCAAACTTCTCATAGTATTCAATGCACTTTATATGAAAGTTTTTATTATATCCCACTTGGATGCCTATCATATTAGGACTAAATTCATAACCAAAGCAAATTACCATGCTGTTTAGGACTCTCAAAATAATATAAGTGAAGCATGAGAGTTCGTCTATTTCTATAAAATAAAACCACCACCGTGCTCTAAAAAGATATAAGTGAAGCACTAGAGCAACAACAAACTACTCCGAAGGATATAAGTGAAGATCAATGAGTAGTTGAATAATTATGCAACTATGTGAAGACTCTCTAACATTTAAGAATTTCAGATCTTGGTATTTTATTCAAATATCAAGCAAAATAAAATAAAATAAAATGATTCTCCAAGCAAAACACATATCATGTGGTAAATAAAAATATAGCTCCAAGTAAAGTTACCGATGAATGAGGACGAAAGAGGGGATGCCTTCCGGGGCATCCCCAAGCTTAGGATTTTGGTTGTCCTTGAATATTACCTTGGGGTTCCTTGGGAATCCCCAAGCTTAGGCTTTTGCCACTCCTTATTCCATAGTCCATTGAATCTTTACCCAAAACGTGAAAACTTCACAACACAAAACTTAACAAAAAACTCGTAAGCTCCGTTAGAGAAAGAAAACAAAACACCACTTAGGTACTGTTGTGAACTCATTATAAATTCATATTGGTGTAATATCTACTGTATTATAACTCATCTATGGTTCATACCCTCCGATACTACTCATAGATTCATCAAAATAAGCAAACAACACATCAAAAACAGAATCTGTCAAAAACTGAATAGTCTGTAGTAATCTGGATCAAACGTATACTTCTGGAACTCATAAAATTCTCAAATAAATTTCTGGACTTGAGGAATTTATCTATTAATCATCTGAAAAAATAATTAACTAAACATCACTATCCAAATAAAAATGGCAGCAGTTCTCGTGAACGCTAAAGTTTCTGTTTTTTACATCAAGATTAAAAAGACTTTCCCCAAGTCTTCCCAATGGTTCTACTTGGCACAAACACTAATTAAACACAAAAAAACAACCAAAACAGAGGCTAGATAAATTATTTATTACTAAATAGGAGCAAAAAATAAAGGAATAAAAATAGAATTGGGTTGCCTCCCAACAAGCGCTATCGTTTAACGCCCCTAGCTAGGCATGATGATTTCAATGATGCTCACATAAAAGATAAGAATTGTAACATAAAGAGAGCATCATGAAGAATATAACTAGCACATTTAAGTCTAACCCTCTTCATATGCATAGGTATTTTGTGAACAAACAATTTATGGGAGCAATAATCAACTAGCATAGGGAGGCAAAACAAGCATAAATTTAAAACTTTAAGCACATAGAGAGGAAACTTTGTATTATTGTAATTCCTACAAGCATATATTCCTCCCTCATAATAATTTTCAGTAGCATCATGAATTAATTCAACAATATAACCATTACCTAAAGCATTATTTTCATGATCTACAAGCATAGAAATTTTATTGCTCTCCACACAAGCAAAATTCTTCTCATGAATAATAGTGGGAGCAAACTCAACATAATAATTATCATGTGAGGCATAATCCAATTGAAAACTAAAATCATGATGAAAAGTTTCATGGATATCATTATTCTTTATAGCATACAAGTCATCACAATAATCATCATAGATAGCAACTTTGTTCTCATAATCAATTGGAACCTCTTCCAAAATAGTGGATTCATCACAAAATAAAGTCATGACCTCTCCAAATCCACTTTCATCAATATAATCATCATAAATAGGAGACATGCTTTTATCGTAATAAATTTTCTCATCAAAACTTGGGGGACAAAAAATATCATCTTCATCAAACATAGATTCCCCAAGCTTGTGGCTTTGCATATCATTAGCATCATGGATATTCAAGGAATTCGTACTAACAACATTGCAATCATGCTCATCATACAAAGATTTAGTGCCAAACATTCTAATGCATTCTTCTTCTAACACTTTGGCACAATTATCGGAATCCTTATTTTCACGAAAGACATTAAAAAGATGAAGCATATGAGGTAACCGTAATTCCATTTTTAGTTTTCTTTTATAAACTAAACTAGTGATAGAACAAGAAACAAAAAGATTCGATTGCAAGATCTAAACATATACCTTCAAGCACTCACCTCCGGCAACGGCGCCAGATAAGAGCTTGATGTCTACTACACAACCTCTTTGTGTAGACGTTGTTGGGACTCCAAGTGCAGAGGTTTGTAGGACAGTAGCAAATTTCCCTCAAGTGGATGACCTAAGGTTTATCAATCCATAGGAGGCGTAGGATGAAGATGGTCTCTCTCAAACAATCCTGCAACCAAATAACAAAGAGTCTCTTGTGTCCCCAACACACCCAATACAATGGTGAATTGTATAGGTGCACTAGTTCGGCGAAGAGATGGTGATACAAGTGCAATATAGATAGTAGATAATAGTTTTTGTAATATGAAAATATAAAAACAGCAAGGTAACTAATGATAAAAGTGAGCCTAAACGGTATTGCAACGCGTTGAAACAAGGCCTAGGGTTCATACTTTCACTAGTGCAAGTCCTCTCAACAATAATTGTTGGAAATATGCCCTAGAGGCAATAATAAAATGGTTATTATTGTATTTCCTTGTTGATGATAATTGTCTGTTGTTCATGCTATAATTGTATTAACCGGAAACCGTAATACATGTGTGAATACATAGACCACAACATGTCCCTAGTAAGTCTCTAGTTGACTAGCTCATTGATAAATAGATGGTCATGGTTTCCTGACCATGGACATTGGATGTCATTGATAACGGGATCACATCATTAGGAGAATGATGTGATGGACAAGACCCAATCCTAAGCCTAGCACAAGATCATATAGTTCATCTGCTAAAGCTTTTCTAATGTCAAGTATCATTTCCTTAGACCATGAGATTGTGCAACTCTCGGATACCATAGGAATGCTTTGGGTGTGCCAAACGTCACAACGTGACTGGGTGGCTATAAAGGTGCACTACGGGTATGTCCGAAAGTGTCTGTTGGATTGGCACGAATCAAGACTGGGATTTGTCACTCCGTGTAAATGGAGAGGTATCTCTGGGCCCACTCGGTAGGACATCATCATAATGTGCACAATGTGACCAAGGAGTTGATCACGGGATGATGTGTTACGGAATGAGTAAAGAGACTTGCCGGTAATGAGATTGAACAAGGTATCGGGATACCGACGATCGAATCTCGGGCAAGTACAATAGCGGTAGACAAAGGGAATTGTATACGGGATTGATTGAATCCTCAACATCGTGGTTCATCCGATGAGATCATCATGGAGCATGTGGGAGCCAACATGGGTATCCAGATCCCGCTGTTGGTTATTGGCCGGAGAGTTGTCTCTGTCATGTCTACGTGTCTCCCGAACCCGTAGGGTCTACAAACTTAAGGTTCAGTGACGCTAGAGTTGTAGAGATATTAGTATGCGGTTAATCGAAAGTTGTTCGGAGTCCCGGATGAGATCCCAGACATCACGAGGAGTTCCACACTATTCTAATCACGGGATCAGAATAATATTCTGATCACAACCTGACCTGCCCTGCTAATAGTACGTTGAACTTCCGCCAACATTGCCTAAATGGGGCTTGCGATATACCATTGGAAAGCTATGGACACCAATATCATGACCCAACTTAAATTTTTGACAAAATATAAGCGGTTTAAGAGCAGTTTTGAAAACCGTTTTTTCTTCACACAAAAAATGTGAATCGTATTTTCGATCGCATTTCTAAACCGTTTATCGGAATGAGGCATATAATATGGCGTTGGAAAGCTGCTGCAAAACTGCTCCTTCCACATGTTGAAAGTTTTCTCTACTTCCTTATGGTTAAAGAGTAATTTGAAAAAATGTAAAATTTCGTAAACCGAACAGCTGAGTTCGTTTTTTCGATGTCATTTCTAAACGGCTAATCCAATGGAGGGATACGGCGTTGGAAAGCTTATGAAAATGCGCTAATTTTTCATCTTGAAATTTTTTTTCTAATTTTGAATGGTTTAAGAGTAATTTAGAAAATGGTCCAAGTCCTACCGAGTTCGTATTTTCGAGCTAATTTATTAACTGTGCATCCGAATGCAGCAAATGATATGGCGTTGGAAAGCTTGAACAAATGCGAAACTTTTTGGTATGTATTGTTTCTCCCAATTCTTTACGGTTTTAAGTCAGTTTCGAAAATGGCAAAAAACGTATTTTCACCGTAATTTCTACAAACTTTATCGGAATGGGGCAACTAATATACCGCTGAAAAGCTACGGAAAATGCGAAACTTTTTCATGTTGATGGTTTTCTCTGATTCCTAGTCGTTTTCAAGTAATTTCGAAAACGGCGGGATGATGCATTCTGCCTTTATCGCGAAACAGATTCTTCAAAAATGCACCGCGTGAAGAACCTGAACTTCTCGGCGCCGGTACCTGAACTTCACTCTGTTTTTTCATGTTCTTTTCTTGCTCATAGCTCTTCATCCACTGCTCGTAACTCTCCATCCACGCACTTGAATTGAGCAAGTGATATACTGATGGAAAGCTATTGTAAACACGCAACTTTCCCGTGTTGATCATTTTTTCATACTCCCGACGATTTTAAAAGTTTTTCATCTCAAATTCATTCACTATAGTAGTTGAACTTCATTCTGTTTTCACGTTGAACTTCTGTGACGTATTTTCCTTTGTAATTTTCTCATCCATTTCGTCAGTGTTACACAAATGATACTCTTTTTGTACAAACCTCTCTCACAATATTTTTTTAACTTTCTTCGATCGAGGACTTGAACTTACACAGATGATATTTCCTGTTGTTTTGAAGTAAATTAGAGAAATGACGAGATCATGATTTTTTCCTTCATTGCGAATGGAAACGCACTGCGTGAAGTAGTTGAACTTCTCGGGCATGTCTGTTTGAACTTCACTCTGTTTTTTACGTGCTGTTTTTTGCACTGCGTGAAGTAGTTGAACTTCTGGGGCAAGTCTGTCTGAACTTCACTCTGTTTCACTTTATTGCATTTTTATTATATGAAATACACACCATGTAGTACGTGAACTTCCGGCTGTTATCACTTTGAACTTTTCTCTGGTTTGAGATAATTATTCTAAAACACAAAAATAACATTTTTTATGTATTTTGAACATCTAAATACACGGTGAACCTCTCTCACAATTTTTTTAACTTTTCCTCGCCGAGTACTTGAACTTCTAGCAACCATTTTTTCGTTTATGAGTTGTTTTCAAAAGTGCAAAAAATGGCGTTGTGTTTTTTATTTTTTGAACAGGTAAATCCTAGGTTTTAATAAACTCCGAACTTCTCTGTTATTTCAATTTGAACTTCACCTTTTCATATTTTGAGTAAAGAATTGTATTCGATTTTTATACGGAAAAATAAAATATGGAAATTCGAGGCGAACCTCTCTCGCAAGAATTTTTGAACTCCCTTGGACAGAGCACTTGAACTTCTTTCAACAAACCTTTTATCCTTTTATTTTTCTATATTTTTATTCTCACCTGAAATGCATTCCTTATAGTACTTGAACTTCTCGCTGTTTTCACTATGAACTTCTATCACATTTCTATGTATATGTCGAATTACACATAATTGAAGGTCGAACGTCATTTTTTGCCATTTTAAAACATGTAATTGGAGTTCGAACGCCCCACAATATAAATTCTGAACCGTGAAAGGAGGTGCACCTGAACTTCTTGCAACAAATCTGAGTTTTTTATATAATTCAAAATTCTCTGTTATTTCAAATTGAACTTCTTAGTCTTATTCTTAGAAAAAAAATATGTTTTCAAATAGGCATCAAATGTTTTTTTTGTAAAGTGAACTTCATAGTTTTTTTCTTAGAGACTGTAATAATTTGAGTTTCCCATATACATCGAACTACTCCTCTTTTTTAATTTCAACATCGTCATTATTTAGTAACAAGGAAAATCTGAGTTTTTTTTATAAATATCAATCTTCTCTATTTTTGTAATTTGGACTTCTTGGTTTATTTCGCTTAGTAACGGGAAAAACCCAGTTTCGTAATAAGTATTGAAGCGGTCTGTTATTGAAATTTGAACTAATGGAAATTTTTTATTTAGAAACAACAAAATCTTTTTTTATGAATTTTAACCTGCTCTATTTCTGCTTGAACTTGGTACTTCTCATTATTTAGTAAGTTTTTTTAAGCTTTGAACTACTCTTTTATTTTAATTTGAACTTCTCATTTTTTTATTTCGAACTTCTGTGTATTTATTTCAAAAAGGGGGGAAATAAAGTTGAACACGTGCGGTCTTTTCTTTTTCCAACATATCTAGGTTGTCCATATAAGTTTTGTTCGTGAAATTCCTTAGTTTTTTTTGTTTTCAAGAGAGAAGCTTTATATTTTTGTATTGTGAGAATAGACGTGGGAGGAGAGTACTTGAAAAGTTTGGATTGATTTTAACAATTTTAAACGTGCATATTTCAATACTTTGAACTCATAATTTTTCCTACGGACATCTTGGGTTTTGTCTATTTTATTTCTTTTTTGTTTTTATGAACACAATTTGATTTTTCGTACACACGCCACACCCACTTTACAAAACTTCTACATCCATGGCCCTCGGTGAACCATAGTTTTTTAATTGGGCCCTCGGTGAACCATAGTTTTTTAATTGTGCTCTCATATGTACGTATACATGAACTTAAATTATTTGACAAATATGAACTTGTTATTTGTTTGCCACTGTAAATATCAACGACGAAAGCTGACAATTGTTGTTAAATTTTGAACTTCTTCGTCTTTCAAATTTGAACTTCTAGTTAAATTTGAACACACTGAAATTAATTTCTCCCAGTTTGTCTTTTTTCCGAAAATGAACATTTTGAACGCCACACAATACACACTATGAACTTCTCTTCAACATCTTTTTTTGACAAACTGTTTTTTCAACTATGAATGTTTACCCAACGAACTGATACATTTTTCAATTGATTTTCTCCACCTTGTTTGTTCCTGCACAAAAGTATTTTCTTGTTCGGCCTGCCACTTCAACGATCTCTGTAATTGAACTTCAACACCCTGCAGGAATCTCGGCGAGCTCAGGGCTTCCGTGCCATGGCATCCATCACGCGTAGAGGGAGATGGAGGGAGACGGTGGAGGCGGGCGCTTGATGGCTGAGAAGGGTTCGTGGTAGGGGCTAGTGGTGGGGGACGGCGAAGGCTGGCGGTAGGTGCTGTAGCGGCGCACGCCGGTGGGTGCTGCTGTCATCCGCGGCAGCGCGCGGAGGGGCTGGTGGGGTGACCGGGCGGCGGGGCGGTGGGAGTGGGTGGCGATACGACGGGGAAGACGGGCGATGGAAGGATTGAGAAGGCGGGGCGACAACGCGATGGGGAAGGCAGGCCATCGCGGCGGCCGGATCTGGGGACGGCAACTGATGGATCCGAGGGAAGGGTGGTGCAGTCGTAGAAGCAGGGGCAAGGCGGACGCCGTGGTTGAAGCAGGGGAGGAGTGGCGGTGGCGCGGGATGCTGGTCAGCGGCGGCGCGCATCATCATGGTCGGGGCCGGCGATGATGCGGGTGGGTTGGGGAGGCTTCGCGCTGGTTTGTTGCGGGAGGATGGCGAATGGGTGGAGGCGGCGGAGTTGTTAGTGGCAGGGGCCGGCGGCCGCGGGGGCCAGGGAGGGAGCCGCCGGCGGCGCGATGCAGTGGGAGGAGAGGGCAGATGGGATCGGGGAGGTTAGGGGAGGGGTCGTGGGATGTGGGTGGGGTGGGGTGGGATTTTTTTTTCTTTATACCGATTGGATGGGTATCTCGGGAGTTCAGGAGGATCCACGTCATATAGGTGTGCTGTGATCCAAATAGTTATTCTAATCTCATGATTAGAATAGTATATATATATATAGGGTCGCGCTATTCGTCACTCTAGGTGAGGCATAGTTATTCTTCACCCCCCCTATTTTACCATCAATGCACCATAAATTTACGTTCCGTAAGTTTTGTCTTATTTCCGACGCAAAAAGGAACCGTAAGAAAATATATAATCGCCGTAAAAAATATTTTATGTTATGTAAAATTACAAACATAAAAACATAGTCTAAAATACACATAAACTGCAAATTTTCTTGTCTTATGACCTATATTTTTATTTTCTTATGTCAAATTTTACGTAGTGAATCAATAGGAATGTAACTATTTGAATTCGAAATGTAATTTAATTATGAAATGATCGTAAGATTACCTTGGGTGAAGAATAACTTATTCTGCACCCTGGTTGATGAATAGTAACACTATATATATATATATATATATATATGAAGTCCAGTTTCCGCCACCGGGAGAGTTTCGGGTCACCGGTATTGTACCGGGACCACCGGAAGGGTCCCGGGGGTCCACCAGGTGGGGCCACCTATCCCGGAGAGCCCCATGGGCTGAAGTGACGTGGGAACCAGGTCCTAGTGGGCTGGTGCGCCACCCTTGGGCCTCCCTTGCGCCTAGGGTTGGAAACCCTAAAAGGGTGGGGGCGCCTCCACCTGGCTTGGGGGCCAAGCCACCCCCTAGGCCGCCGCCCCTCCCATTAGATGGGATCTCTAGGGGTCGGTGCCCCCAGGGCCCCTATATATAGTGGAGGGGAGGGAGGGCAGCAGCACCCAAGCACTGGCGCCTCCCTCCCTCCCGTGACACCTCTTCCTCCCCGCTTGCGCTTGGCGAAGCCCTGCCGGAATCCCGCTACTTCCACCACCACGCCGTTGTGCTGCTGGATCTCCTTCAACTTCTCCTCCCCCCCTTGCTGGATCAAGAAGGAGGAGACGTCTCCGCTCCGTACGTGTGTTGAACGCGGAGGTGTCGTCCGTTCGGCACTAGGATCATTGATGATTTGGATCACGACGAGTACGACTCCATCAACCCCGTTCTCTTGAACGCTTCCGCTTAGCGATCTACAAGGGTATGTAGATGCACTCCTCTCCCTCTCGTTGCTAGATGACTCCATAGATTGATCTTGGTGATGCGTAGAAAATTTTAAATTTCTGCTACGATCCCCAACAGTGGCATCATGAGCTAGGTCTATGCGTAGATTCTATGCACGAGTAGAACACAAAGTAGTTGTGGGCGATGATTTGTTCAATTTTCTTGCCGTTACTAGTCTTATCTTGATTCGGCGGCATTGTGGGATGAAGCGGCCCGGACCGACCTTACACGTACACTTACGTGAGACAGGTTCCACCGACTGACATGCACTTGATGCATAAGGTGGCTGGCGGGTGTCTGCCTCTCCCACTTTAGTCGGATCGGATTCGATGAAAAGGGTCCTTATGAACGGTAAATAGCAATTGGCATATCACCGTTATGGTTTTGCGTAGGTCAGAAACGTTCTTGCTGGAAACCCATAGCAGCCACGTAAAACATGCAACAACAATTAGAGGACGTCTAACTTGTTTTTGCAGGGTATGCTATGTGATGTGATATGGCCAAAAGGATGTGATGAATGATATATGTGATGTATGAGATTGATCATGTTCTTGTAACAGGAATCACGACTTGCATGTCGATGAGTATGACAACCGGCAGGAGCCATAGGAGTTGTCTTAATTTATTTATGACCTGTGTGTCAATGAAAACGCCATGTAATTACTTTACTTTATTGCTAACCGTTAGCCATAGTAGTAGAAGTAATAGTTGGCGAGGCAACTTCATGAAGACACGATGATGGAGATCATGGTGTCATGCCGGTGACGATGGTGTTCATGCCGCGCCTTGAAGATGGAGATCAAAGGCGCAAGATGATATTGGCCATATCATGTCACTTTATGATTTGCATGTGATGTTTGTCATGTTTACATCTTATTTGCTTAAAACGACGGTAGCATAAAAAAGATGATCCCTCGCAATAATTTCAAGAAAGTCTTCCCCCTAACTGTGCACCGTTGCTAAGGTCTGTTGTTCCGAAGCACCACGTGATGATTGGATGTGATAGGTTCTAACGTTCGCATACAACGGGTGTAAGCCAGATTTACACATGCGAAACACTTAGGTTGACTTGACGAGCCTAGCATGTACAGACATGGCCTTGGAACACAAGAGACCGAAAGGTCGAACATGAGTCGTATAGTGGATACGATCAACATGAAGATGTTCACCGATGATGACTAGTCCGTCTCACGTGATGAACGGACACTACCTAGTTGACTCGGATCATGTATCACTTAGATGACTAGAGGATGTCTATCTAAGTGGGAGTTCATTGAATAATTTTATTAGATGAACTTAATTATCATGAACATAGTCAAAAAGGTCTTTGCAAATCATGTCGTAGCTCACGCTTTGGTTCTACTGTTTTAGATATGTTCCTAGAGAAAATTTAGATGAGAGTTGACAGTAGCAATTATGCGGACTCGGTCCGTGAACTGAGGATTGTCCTCATTGCTGCACAAAAGGGTTATGTCCTTAATGCACCGCTCAGTGTGTTGAACCTCGAGCATTGTCTGTAGATGTTGGGAAACATCTGACGTACACGTTTTGATGACTACGTGATAGTTCAGTACGTAATACTAACGGTTTAGAATTGTGGCACCAAAGACGTTTTTTGAAATGTCGCAGAACATATGAGATGTTCCAAAGACTGAAATTGGAATTTCAGACTAGTGCCCACGTCAAGAGGTATGAGACCTCTGACAAGTTTCTTAAGCCTGCAAACTAAGGGAGAAAAAACTCAATCGTTGAGCATGTGCTCAGATTGTCTGAGTACTACAATCGCTTGAATTGAGTGGGAGTTAATCTTCCAGATGAGATAGTGATGGTTCTCCATAGTCACTGCCACCAAGCTATTGGAGCTTCGTGATGAACTATAACATATCAGGGATAGACATGATGATCCTTGAGCAACTCACGATGTTTGACACCGCGGAAGTAGAAATCAAGTAGGAGCATCAATTGTTGATGGTTAAACCACTAGTTTCAAGAAGGGCAAGGGAAAGAAGGGATACTTAATGAGATGGCAAATCAGTTGCTGCTCTAGTGAAGAACCCAAGGTTGAACCAAACCCGAGACTAAGTGCTTCTATAATGAGGGGAACGGTCACTGAAGCAGAACTACCCTAGATACTTGGTAGATGAGAAGGCTGGCAAGGTCGACAGAAGTATTTTGGATATACGTCATATTATTGTGTACTTTACTAGTACTCCTAGTAGCACCAGGGTAATAAATACCGGTTCGGTTGCTAAGCGTTAGTAACTCAAAATAAAAGGCTGCAGAGACTAGCTAAAGGTGAGATCACGATATGTGTTGGAAGTGTTTCCAAGGTTGATGTGATCAAATTGCACGCTCCCTCTACCATCAGGATTGGTGTTAAACCGAAATAATTGTTATTTGGTGTTTGCGTTGAGCATAGACATGATTGGATCATGTTTATCGCCACACGGTTATTCATTTAAGGAGAATAATGGTTACTCTTTTTATTTGAATAATACCTGCTACGTCTTGAGCTTGCGTTGGTTTTCCCCGAAGAGGAAGGGATGATGCAGCAGAGTAGCATAAGTATTTCCCTCAGTTTTTGAGAACCAAGGTATCAATCCAGTAGGAGGCCACGCTCAAGTCCCTCGTACCTGCACAAAACGACAGCTACTCGCAACCAACACGATTAGGGGTTGTTAATCCCTTCACGGTCACTTACGAGAGTGAGATCTGATAGATATAATATTTTTGGTATTTTTGGTATAAAGATGCAAAGTGAAAAGTAAAGGCAAAGTAAAAAAGCAAAACAAGATTAAAGTGATGGAGATTGATATGATGAGAATAGACCCCGGGGCCATAGGTTTCACTAGTGGCTTCTCTCAAGAGCATAAGTATTCTACAGTGGGTGAACAAATTACTGTTGAGCAATTGACAGAATTGAGCATAGTTATGAGAATATCTAGGCATGATCATGTATATAGGCATCACGTCCGTGACAAGTAGACCGAAACGATTCTGCATCTACTACTATTACTCCACTCATCGACCGCTATCCAGCATGCATCTAGAGTATTAAGTTAAAAATAGAGTAACGCCTTGAGCAAGATGACATGATGTAGAGAGATAAATTCATGCAATATGAAATAAACCCCATCTTGTTATCCTCGATTGCAATGATACAATACGTGCCTTGCTGCCCCTTCTGTCACTGGGAAAGGACACCGCAAGATCGAACCCAAAGCTAAGGACTTCTCCCATGGCAAGAACTACCAATCTAGTGGGCCAAACCAAACGGATAATTTGAAGAGACTTGCAAAGATAACCAATCATACATAAAAGAATTCAGAGAAGATTCAAATATTATTCATAGATAGACTTGATCATAAACCCACAATTCATCGGTCTCAACAAACACACCGCAAAAAGAAGATTACATCGAATAGATCTCCACAAGAGAGGGGGAGAACTTTGTATTGAGATCCAAAAAGAGAGAAGAAGCCATCTAGCTACTAACTATGGACCCGAAGGTCTGAGGTAAACTACTCACACTTCATCGAAGAGGCTATGATGATGTAGAAGCCCTCCGTGATGACGGCCCTCTTCGGCGGAGCTCCAGAACAGGCCCCAAGATGGGATCTCGTGGATACAGAAAGTTGCGGCAGTGGAATTAGGTTTTTGGCTCCCCTTCTGTTCGTTTGGGGGTACGTAGGTATATATAGGAGGAAGAAGTACGTCGGAGGAGCACCGAGGGGCCCACGAGGCAGGGGGGTGCCCCCCCACCCTCGTGACCGCCTCTTTGACTCCTTGGAATAGGGTCCAAGTCTCCCGGATCACGTTCGGTGAGAAAATCACGTTCCCGAAGGTTTTATTCCGTTTGGACTCCGTTTGATATTATGTTTCTTTGAAACACTGAAATAGGCAAAAACCATCAATTCTAGGCTGGGCCTCCGGTTAATAGGTTAGTCCCAAAATAATTAAAAGTCGAAATTAAAGCCCAATATAGTCCAAAACAATAGATAATATAGCATGGAGCAATCAAAAATTATAGATACGTTGGAGACGTATCAGGCATCCCCAAGCTTAATCCATGCTCGTCCTCGAGTAGGTAAATGATAAAAAGAGAATTTTTGATGCGGAGTGCTACTTGGCATAATTTCAATGCAAATCTTCTTAATTGTGGTATGAATATTCAGATTTAGGAAGATTCAAGACAAAAGTTCTTATTGACATAAAGAATAATAATACTTCAAGCAAACCAACAAAGCAATTATGTTTTCTTAAAGTAACATGGCCAAAGAAAGTTTATCCCTACAAAATCATATAGTTTAGTCATACTCCATTTTCGTCACACAAGAATGCTCTCATCATGCACAACCCCGATGACAAGCCAAGCAATTGTTTCATACCTTAATAATTTCAAACTTATAAATTTTCACGCAATACATGAGCGTGAGCCATGGATATAGCACTATGGGTAGAATAGAATGATGGGGGTTATGTGGAGAAGACAAAAAAGAGAAAGTCTCACATCAACGAGGCGAATCAATGGGCTATGGAGATGCCCATCAATTGATGTTAATGCAAGGAGTAGGGATTGCCATGCAACGGATGCACTAGAGCTATAAATGTATGAAAGCTCAATAAAAGAAACTAAGTGGGTGTGCATCCAACTTGCTTGCTCACGAAGACCTAGGGCACTTGAGGAGGCCCATTGTTGGAATATAGAAACCAAGTTCTATAATGAAAATTCCCACTAGTGTACGAAAGTGATAACTCAAGAGACTCTCTATATGAAGAATCATGGTGCTAGTTTGAAGCACAAGTGTGAAAAAAGGAATAGTAGCATTGCCCCTTTTTATTTATTTATCTTTTTTTATTGGGACAATGCTCTATTGAATGATGATCATCACACTTTTATTTATTTACAACTCAATGATTACAACTCGATACTAGAACAAAGTGTGACTCTATATGGATGCCTCCGGCGGTGTACCGGGATATGCAATGAATCAAGAGTGACAAGTATGAAAAAATTATGAACGGTGGCTTTGCCACAAATACTATGTCAACTACATGATCATGCTAAGCAATATGACAATGATGAATGTGTCATGATAAACTGGATGGTGGAAAGTTGCATGGCAATATATCTCGGAATGGCTATGGAAATGCCATAATAGGTAGGTATGGTGGCTGTTTTGAGGAAGATATAAGGAGGTTTATGTGTGAAAGAGCGTACCATATCATGGGGTTTGGATGCACCGACGAAGTTTGCACCAACTCTCGATGTGAGAAAGGGCAATGCACAGTACCGTAGAGGCTAGCAATGATGGAAGGGTGAGAGTGCGTATAATCCATGGACTCAACATTAGTCATAAAGAACTCATATACTTATTGCAAAAATCTACAAGCCATCAAAAACCAAAGTATTACACGCATGCTCCTAGGGGGATAGATTGGTAGGAAAAGACCATCGCTCGTCCCCGACCGCCACTCATAAGGAGGACAATCAAATAACACCTCATGTTTCAAATTTGTTGCATAACATTTACCATACGTGCATGCTACGGGACTTGCAAACTTTAACTCAAGCACTTCTCAAATTCACAATTACTCTACTAGCATGACTTTGATATTATTACCTCCATATCTCAAAACAATTATCAAGCATCCAACTTTTCTTAGTATTCAACACACTCAAAAGAAAGTTTCACAAATCTTGAATACCAAGCATGTTATTATTGAGCAAATTACCATGCTATTAAGACTCTCAAAATAATTTAAGTGAAGCATGAGAGATCAATAGTTTCTTTAAAATAAATCCACCACCGTTCTCTAAAAGATCTAAGTGAAGCGCATAGAGCAAAATTATAATGCTCAAAGGATATAAGTGAAGCACATAGAGCAAAACTACTTAGCTCAAAAGATATAAGTGAAGCACATAGAGTATTCTATAAAATTTTAATTCATGTATGGCTCTCTCAAAAGGTGTGTACAGAAAGGATGATTGTGGCATACTAAAACACAAAGGCACAAATAATACAAGACGCTCCAAGCAAAACACATATCATGTTGGTGAATAAAAATATAGCTCCAAGTAAATTACCGATGGAAGTGGACGAAAGAGGGGATGCCTTCCGGGGCATCCCCAAGCTTTGAATTTTTGGTGTCCTTGGATTATCTTGGGGGTGCCATGGGCATCCCGAAGCTTAGGCTCTTTCCACTCCTTGTTCCATAACCCATCACAAGAATTCACCCAAAACTTGAAAACTTCACAACACAAAACTTAAAGCAGAAAACTCGTGAGCTCCGTTAGCGAAAGAAAACAAAAGACCACTTCAAGGTACTGTAATGAAATCATTATTTATTTATATTGGTGTTAAACCTACTGTATTCCAACTTCTCTATGGATTATAAACTATTTTACTAACCATAGATTCATCAAAATAAGCAAACAACACACGAAAAACAGAATTGTCAAAAACAGAACAGTCTGTAGTAATATGTAGCTAGCGCAAGATCTGGAACCCCAAAAATTCTAAAATAAATTGCTGAACGTGAGGAATTTATCTATTAATCATCTTAAAAAAGAATTAACTAAATATCACTCTTAAAATAAAAATGACAGAAGTTCTCGTGAGCGCTAAAGTTTCTGTTTTTTACAGCAAGTTCAACAAGACTTTGCCCAAGTCTTCCCAACGGTTCTACTTGGCACAAACACTAATTAAACACAAAAAACACAACTAAAACAGAGGCTAAATAAATTATTTATTGAATAACATAAAGGAAAAATATTGGGTTGGCTCCCAACAAGCGCTTTTCTTTAAAGCCTTATAGCTAGGCATTGGTAATTTTAATGATATGCTCACAAGAAACACAAGAATTGAAGCACAAAAGGAGCATCATAAAGCATGTTAGAAACACATCTAAGTCTAACATACTTCCTATGCATAGGCATCTTAAAGGCAAATAAATTATCATAGCAAGCAAAAACTAGCATATGCAAGGAAGGGGAAAGAAATAATAGCAATCTCAACATAGCGAGAGGTAATTTAGTAACATGAAAATTTCTACCACCATATTTTCCTCTCTCATAATAATTATATGTAGGATCATAAGCAAATTCAACAAAATAGCTATCACATAAAATATTTTCAACACGATCCACATGCATGCAAAGTTGACACTCTTTCAAAATAGTGGGATTAACATTAACTAAAGTCATGACCTTTCCAGACCCACTTTTATCAAAAATTTCATAAGATTGATCATTCTCCAAATTTGTGGGATCTAAAGTTGATACTCTTCCAAACCCACTTTCAGTAATATTGCAAACACTATTATCAATCTCATATCCATCATGGGTCTTAAATAAATTTTCAATATCATAAGAAGAATCACCCCAATCATGATCATTGCAACAAGTAGAGGACATAGCAAAACTAGCATCCCCAAGCTTAGGGTTTTGCATATTATTAGCACAATTGTCATCAAGAGAGTTTATAGTAAAATCATTGCAATCATGCTTTTTATTCAAAGATCTAACATGAATCGCTTCATAAAGTAATTCATCACACTTTTCAGATTCACGAATTTCAAGCAAAACCTCATAAAGATAATCTAGTGCACAAAACTTACTAGCAACTGGTTCATCATAATTAGATCTCTTAAAAAGATTAGCAAGCAGATGAGGATCCATAGATCTTAGGTTCTCTGTTTAGTAATAAATAAACAACTATTCCAACCATACAAGCAAACAAGAAACGGGCAAAAGAGGCAACTAGAGAGGGAGGATAGAGAGAGGGTGAATAAAACGTCAAGGGTGAAGTGGGGGAGAGGAAAATGAGAGGCAAATGGCAAATAATGTAATGCGGGAGATAGGGATTGTGATGGGTACTTGGTATTTTGACTTTTTGCATAGACTCCCTGGCAACAGTGCCAGAAATCCTTCTTGCTACGTCTTGAGCTTGCGTTGGTTTTCCTCGAAGAGGAAGGGATGATGCAGCAGAGTAGCGTAAGTATTTCCCTCAGTTTTTGAGAACCAAGGTATCAATCCAGTAGGAGGCCATGCTCAAGTCCCTCGTACCTGCACAAAACGATAGCTACTCGCAACCAACGCGATTAGGGGTTGTCAATCCCTTCACGGTCACTTACAAGAGTGAGATCTGATAGATATAATATTTTTGGTATTTTTGCTATAAAGATGCAAAGTGAAAAGTAAAGGCAAAGTAAAAAGAAAAACAAGATTAAAGTGATGGAGATTGATATGATGAGAATAGACCCGGGGGGCATAGGTTTCACTAGTGGCTTCTCTCAAGAGCATAAGTATTCTACGGTGGGTGAACAAATTATTGTTGAGCAGTTGACAGAATTGAGCATAGTTATGAGAATATCTAGGCATGATCATGTATATAGGCATCACGTCCGTGAAAAGTAGACCGAAACGATTCTGCATCTACTACTATTACTCCACTCATCGACCGCTATCGAGCATGCATCTAGAGTATTAAGTTAAAAACAGAGTAACGCCTTAAGCAAGATGACATGATGTAGAGAGATAAATTCATGCAATATGAAATAAACCCCATCTTGTTATCCTCGATGGCAACGATACAATACGTGCCTTGCTGCCCCTTCTGTCACTGGGAAAGGACACCGCAAGATCGAACCCAAAGCTAAGGACTTCTCCCATTGCAAGAAGTACCAATCTAGTTGGCCAAACCAAACAGATAATTCGAAGAGACTTGCAAAGATAACCAATCATACATAAAAGAATTCAGAGAAGATTCAAATATTATTCATAGATAGACTTGATCATAAACTCACAATCCATCGGTCTCAACAAACACACCGCAAAAAGAAGATTACATCGAATAGATCTCCAGAAGAGAGGGGGAGAACTTTGTATTGAGATCCAAAAAGAGAGAAGAAGCCATCTAGCTACTAACTATGGACCCAAAGGTCTGAGGTAAACTACTCACACTTCATCGGAGAGGCTATGATGATGTAGAAGCCCTCCGTGATGACGACCCTCTTCGGCGGAGCTCCAGAACAGGCCCCAAGATGGGATCTCGTGGATACAGAAAGTTGCGGCGGTGGAATTAGGTTTTTGGCTCCCCTTTTGTTCGTTTGGGGGTACGCAGGTATATATAGGAGGAAGAAGTACGTCGAAGGAGCACCGAGGGGCCCACGAGGCAGGGGGCACACCCTAGGTAGGCGCCCCCACCCTCGTGACCGCCTCTTTGACTCCTTGGAGTAGGGTCCAAGTCTCCTGGATCACGTTCGGTGAGAAAATCACGTTCCCGAAGGTTTTATTCCATTTGGACTCCGTTTGATATTCCGTTTCTTCGAAACACTAAAATAGGCAAAAAGCAGCAATTCTGGGCTGGGCCTCCGGTTAATAGGTTAGTCCCAAAAATAATATAAAAGTGGAAAATAAAGCCCAATATAGTCCAAAATAGTAGATAATATAGCATGGAGCAATTAAAAATTATAGAAACGTTGGAGACGTATCAATACCTTCAATTGTCTTGCACCTAAAATGAATGGTTTATTGAATCTCGATCGTAGTGATACACATGTTCATGCCAAAAGATATAAGATAGTAATGATAGTACCACATACTTGTGGCACTGCCATTTGAGTCATGTTGGTATAAAACGCATGAAGAAGCTCCATGTTGATGGATCTTTGGACTCACTCGTTTTTGAAAAGATTGAGACATGCGAACCATGTCTATTGGTAGATATGCATGAAGAAACTCCATACAGATGGATCGTTTGGACTCACTTAATTTTGAATCACTTGAGACATGCAAATCATACCACATGGGCAAGATGACTGAAAGGCCTCATTTTCAGTAAAATGGAACAAGAAAGCAACTTGTTGGAAGTAATACATTTTGATGTGTGCAATCCAATGAGTGCTGAGGCACGCAGTGGATATCGTCATGTTCTTACTTCACATATGATTTGAGTTGATGCTAAGTATATTTACTTGATGAAACACAAATCTGATTTATTGAAAGGTTTAAGTAATTTCAGAGTGAAGTTGAAGATCATCGTGACAAGGTGATAAAATGTCTATGATATGATCATAGAGATGAATATCTGAGTTACGAGTTTGGCACACAATTAAGACATTGTGGAAATTGTTTCACAACTAATACCGCCTGGACCACCATAGTGTGATGGTGTGTCCGAACATCATAACTGCACCCTATTGGATATGGTGCATACCATGATGTCTCTTATCGAATTATCACTATCGTTTATGGGTTAGGCATTAGAGACAACCGCACTCACTTTAAATAGGGCACCAAACAATTCCGTTGAGACGACACCGTATGAACTATGGTTTAGAGAAACCTAAGCTATCATTTCTTAAAAGTTTGGGGCTGCGATGCTTATGTGAAAAAGTTTCAGGCTGATAAGCTCGAACCCAAAGCGGATAAATGCATCTTCATAGAATACCCAAAAATAGTTGGGTATACCTCCTATTTCAGATTCGGAAGCAAAAGTGATTGTTTCTAGAAATGGGTCCTTTCTCGAGGAAAAGTTTCTCTCAAAAGAATTGAGTGGGAGGATGGTGGAGACTTGATGAGGTTATTGAACCGTCACTTCAACTAGTGTGTAGTAGGGAACAAGAAGTTGTTCCTGTGGCACCTACACCAATGGAAGTGGAAGCTTATGATAGTGATCATGAAACTTCGGATCAAGTCACTACCAAACCTCATAGGTCGACAAGGATGCATACTTCCTTAGAGTGGTACGTAATCATGTCTTGGAAGTCATGGTACTAGACAACTATGAACCTATGAGCTATGGAGAAGTGATGGTGGGCCCAGATTCCGAAGAATGGCTCGAGGCCATAAAATTCGAGAGAGGATCCATGTATAAAAGAAAGTATAGACTTTGAAAGAACCACTTGATGGTCGTAAGGCTGTTGGGTGCAGATGGATTTTAAAAGGAAGACATACAATGATGGTAAGTGTTACCATTAAGAAAGCTCGACTTATCGTTAATGTAGCGACCGGACCTCAAACAGTCTGATCTCTGTGCTCCGGTGTCATCCCTGGATCAGTAATGCTGACACCACACGGTATTCGGAGGATTTATAGCAGAGTAGCAATCACACACTTATTACATCGAGTGTCTCAAAAGAGAACTTATAACAAAAAATATGGCTTAAGGCCATCTACTAATGATAACAGCGGAAGGCTTGGAACATAAGTGAGTCCATAAACTCCAACGGCATCACTGAGTATAGAACCATGACCTAAAAACTCCTTAATCGTCGTCTGAAAAGTCTGCAACATTAACGTTGTAGCCCGAGAACGGGTCAGCACATGGAATATGCTGGCAAGGTAACACATAGAGAGTAATGGAATGAAGCAACTATACTATATGCATATTTGGCTGGTGGAAAGCTCTATGGTTACAGTTTTTGCGTAAAGCCAATTTTTCCCTACTTCAAAGGAATAAATTTAATTACTATCATGGTGGTTGTTAAACATTGAGAATGGTTGACAGCATTCTCAATCCCAATTAAGCATCATCATTTAACAAACCCAACAAAATTAACTTTAGAGTAACATGTTGAGATTCACATGATAATCCAGGTACTAGATACTCAAGATGTCCATAACCGGGGACACGGCTAACCATGATTAGTTTATTACACTCTGCAGAGGTTTGCACACTTTTCCCCACAAGACTCGATCGCCTCCGTTGGATTTCTCGCACTACAAGGTGTTTGAGAAACGGATGACCGAGACACAGTCTTTCAGAAGCGCTAGCACCTTACGACGGATAGACCGGTACACCTACTTTCCCCTACATCTGCTAGTCTACCCTGTAAGAGTTCGCACGACTTAATCAACTATGCCAGAGCCCATAATGCCTTGTGGCTGCACACGGAAGTTTCTAGTATGAATAATCTCATGATCCCTTTGAGCCTGGGTGGCGGTCCAAAAGAAAAACAGGCAAGTCCTGGAATACCCAGGTGCCTCAATCCACCCAGATGTGTGTTTAAGTTGCCACCTTAGATAAACCATTAATTAACAATCTCACATCTGTCATGTATATCACTCACCCAATCCACGTCTACTAGCATAGCATGGCATAATAAGCAAACGTAGAAATAACTCCCAAAGGTTTGATAATAAACAGGTAATAGGTACTACCTCATCTACTTCCCATCCCAAAATTTAATTAGATCCTAATCATGCAATGTGTGAGGATTGATCTAATGCAATAAAACTGGGTTGTAGAAAAAGTATGATCAAAGTGTTACTTGCCTTGCCGATGATCCGCGAAACCTAACGATTCAAAGTAACAGGCGGCGCACTCCGGGTACTCTATCGCAGACAATCAAACAAGCATACAATAAGTACTCAGCTAATGCACAGGTAAAACTCAAATAGAAGATCTAACCAGAAAGTTCAATTAAGAACCCTGGTTTGCAAAAAGAATCAAATCGAACGAAGTGAAAAAAAATCAAACGGCGAAAGAAATCAACTTTGTTCTAGTAATCTAGATCTAAGTCAAATTTTACAGTAGCAAAAACTTGTTTAAGTTGATTATTCGGAAAGAGGATTTCGAGACGAAACTCCAGGCGCTTGAATCGCCTGATTCCGAAAAACGAGCGAAAAGTTATACTAAAACGAAAATCGGATCAGAAATCACGATCACAAAATAACCGCGGAAAATCCAACGAAAAAGAAAAAGAAAATCCCCAACTCTCTCCGTGGGTCCTTGAGTTGCTTAGGATTTTCTAGGATCAAAACCAAAAGCAAAATAAAATATGATATGCATGATGATCTAATGTATAACATTCCAAATTGAAAATTTGGGATGTTACAAACCTACCCCCCTTAAGATGAATCTTGCCCTCGAGATTTGGGTTGGCTAGAAAATAGGTGAGGGTGGTCCTTGAGCAAATCTTCCTCTCGCTCCCAGGTGGCTCCATCCTCCGTGTGGTGGCTCCACTGAACTTTGCAAAACTTGATAACCTTGCTGCGAGTGACTCGGCTGGCAAACTCGAGAATCTTGACTGGTTTCTCCTCATAGGTCAAATTGTTATCCAACTGAATTGCTTCCAATGGCACTGTGTCTCTCAAAGGTATGTTAGCCATCTCCGCGTGACACTTCTTCAACTGAGAAACGTGGAACACATCATGAACTCCTGTCAATCCTTCTGGCAATTCCAACTTGTAGGCCACTTCTCCCATACGCTCCAAAACTCGATATGGCCCTACAAATCGTGGCGCTAACTTCCCCTTAACTCCAAAGCGCTTAATCCCTCGAAGTGGGGATACTCGAAGATAAGCTCTGTCTCCGACTTTGTAAACTGTCTCCTTGCGTTTAGAATCTGCGTAGCTCTTCTGCCTGGACTGGGCTACCTTGAGCCTATCGCGAATCAATTTCACCTTCTGTTCAGACTCTTTAATCAGATCTGGTCCAAACAACTGGCAGTCTCCAACTTCGTCCCATGACAACAGTGTCCTGCACCTCCTTCCGTACAAAGCTTCAAAAGGGGCCATCTTCAAACTGGTCTGATAGCTATTATTGTAAGAGAACTCTGCATATGGCAAATTATCATCCCAACTAGATCCATAATCTAGCGCACAAGCTCTCAGCATATCCTCCAAAATCTGATTGACTCTCTCGGTCTGTCCATCTGTCTGCGGATGAAAAGTTGTACTAAATTCTAGCCTAGTACCCAAAGTCTCATGCAACTGCTTCCAAAACTTTGAGGTAAACTGGGTTCCTCTATCTGATACGGTACTCCTCGGAACTCCATGCAAACATACGATCCTGGTCATGTATATCTTTGCCAACTTAGCACTGGTGTAAGTGGTCTTTACTGGGATGAAATGAGCTACCTTCGTCAATCGATCAACTACAACCCAAATCGAGTCATAGCCTGAACGAGTCCTTGGTAATCCCGTGATAAAATCCATGCCTAGCTTATTCCACTTCCATTCGGGTATCGGCAATGGTTGCAACAATCCTGCTGGCTTCTGATGCTCTGCCTTTACTCTCTAACATACGTCACAAACTGCTACATACTCCGCAATATCCTTCTTCATTCCGGTCCACCAGAAAATATCCTTCAAATCCAAATACATCTTGGTATTTCCTGGGTGAATCGAATACGGTGAATCATGTGCCTCTTGCAGAATCAACTTTCTCATCTCCGGGTCATTGGGTACATAAACACGGTCTTCAAACCATAGGGTGTCGTGCTCATCCTCACGAAATCCCTTAGCTTTTCCTTGGCTCATTTTCTCTTTTATAGAAGCAATCTCCTTGTCAGATTTCTGAGCCTCTCTGATTTTATCCATCAATGTTGACTGAATCTACAATGCTGCCACATAGCCTCTCGGAACTATCTCCAAACCTAGTTCACGAAGGTTTTCTGCTAACTCCTTGGGTATTTCTCCTGTCATTAACGTATTGACATGGCTCTTATGGCTTAATGCGTCAGCTACTACATTAGCTTTTCCGGGATGGTAATGCAATCTCATATCATAATCCTTGATGAGCTCCAACCATCTCCTTTGTCTGAGGTTCAACTCCTTCTGCGTGAAAATGTACTTCAAACTCTTGTGATCCGTGTACACCTCACAATGATTTCCAATGAGGAAATGTCTCCATGTCTTCAATGCATGCACTACGGCTGCTAACTCCAAATCATGCGTGGCATAATTCAATTCATGAGGCTTCAGTTGTCGTGAAGCATACGAAACAACTCTTCCCTCCTGCATAAGCACTGCTCCAAGTCCTCGACATGAAGCATCGCAATACACCTCATAATCCTTGGTTTGATCTGGCAAAATCAACACTGGCGAGGTAACCAAACGTTTCTTCAATTCCTGGAAACTAGCCTCACACTCCTCAGTCCATTTGAACTTAGTATCCTTCTTCAGCAACTCTGTCATAGGCTTCGCAATCTTTGAGAAGTTCTCAATAAATCTCCGGTAGTATCCTGCGAGTCCCAGAAAACTCCGGATCTCTCCAACTGTTGTTGGTGCTTCCCAATTGGTCACAGTGATAACCTTGGTGGGGTCAACTGCTATTCCTTCTCCGGATATAACATGTCCGAGGAATCCAACTTCCTTCAACCAAAACTCACATTTGCTGAACTTGGCATATAACTGATGTTCTCTGAGCTTCTCAAGTACCAATCGCAAATGTTCTTTATGCTCCTCTTCATTCTTTGAGAATACCAGAATATCATCGATGAAAACCACGACGAACTTATCCAAAAACTCCATAAACACTTTGTTCATCATGTTCATAAAATAGGCAGGTGCATTAGTCAGTCCAAATGACATAACGGTATACTCATACAGTCCATATCTTGTGGTGAATGCTATCTTAGGTATGTCCTGCTCTCGAATCTTCAACTGATGGTACCCTGATCGCAAATCGATCTTGGAAAAACACTTTAGCTCCTTGCAGTCGATCAAACAGATCATTGATCATTGGTAGCGGGTACTTGTTCTTGATTGTTACTTCATTCAATCCTCGATAATCAACAACCATCCTTAACGATCCATCCTTCTTCTCCACTAGAAGTACCGGTGATCCCCAAGGCAAAGAACTTGGGCGAATGTAACCTTTATCCAGTAACTCCTTAATCTGCTTCTTAATTTCCACCAAATCCTTTGCGGGCATCCTGTATGGTCTCTTCGATATTGGCCCAGTGCCTGGCAAAAGCTCAATCAAAAACTCAATGTCTCTATCCGGTGGCATGCCTGGCAACTCTTTTGGAAATATGTCAGGAAAATCCTTTACCACTGGTACTTCCTCTTGCACAACTCCTGATAAGGAATTTACTTGTGTCCTGTTTGGTGCATGTCGGGATACATACTTGATCCTTCTTCCTTCTGGCGTTGTGAGCAAAATTGTCTTACTGGAGCAATCGATGTTTCCTCCATACATCGACAGCCAATCCATACCGTGAATTACATCCAAACCTTGGGATTCCAGAATAATTAAATCCGTTGGGAAAACATGCCTTCCTATACTTAATGGCACTTGAAAACATCCTTGTCTGGCCATGTACTCTGCTCCTGGCGAGCTTACTAGCATAGGTGTTTGAAGAACCCTAGTGGGCAGGCTATACTTTTCCACAAATCCCCTTGATATGTATGAATGCGATGTACCAGTATCAAAAATAACGAGTGCAGTAAATGACTTAACCAAAAACTTACCTATTACTGCATCGGGCTGAGCTTCAACCTCCTCCACATTAACGTGGTTCACCTGTCCCCTGTTGAAAGGGTTCGGCTTCTTTCCAGAGCTTCCATTGCCGTTTTGGCCTTCAGGACATTCATTGGCATAATGTCCGGTCTTGGAACACTTGAAACAGGTGACTTGACTCAGATCTCTCTTGGCCGGGGTTGATGGGGTGTTGCGGTTCTGTCCATTGCTTCCTCCATTCCCATTACCATTCTTGGTGCCATTGTGATTGTGCGAGCTACCTACTCCATGGGTATGCTGAAAATGTCCTCCCGGTCTAGGGGTAAAATGTGGCTTCTGCTGAGCTCCTGAATTATACTTTCCTTGTCCATACTTCCTCTTGCAGTTCTCAATTTGCTGCTGCTTCCCTTCAATCATAAGAGCACGATCTACCAACTCCTGGTAGTTGTTGAAGGTGGCTACCATCAACTGCATACTCAACTCATCATTCAGTCCTTCCAGGAATTTCTCCTGCTTAGCTGCATCCGTAGCAACGTCATCTGGGGCATAACGTGCTAGCTTACTAAACTCCTCCACATACTGGCCAACTGTCCGTCCTCCTTGGCGCAAGTTACGAAACTCACGCTTCTTCATGGCCATTGCTCCTGCTGAAACATGGGCAGTACGAAAAGCCTGCTGAAACTGGTCCCATGTGACAGTGTTGACTGGGAAGGTGGCTGTGAAATTCTCCCACCATGATGCTGCGGGTCCTTCTTACTGATGTGTGGCAAACTTCACCTTCTCTGCATCTATGCATCCTGCTGTGGTCAACTCCCTAGCTGTCTTGCGGAGCCAATCATCTGCTACTATCGGCTCGGTGCTACTGGAAAACACCGGCGGATTCAGCCTAAGAAAACGGGCTAAGTGGTCAACAGGTGGTGGTGGTGGTGGTGGGTTGTTGTTGTTGTTCCCCTGATTTTGATTCTGAACTAGCAACTACATCAAGGTGTTCTGCTGCTGGATCAACTGGGTGAGCTCCGGCAGAAAGGCAAATCCGGGGTCACGTCTCGGAGGCATCTGATGGTTTAGAAAAGATGAGATATAAGAATAGAGGGGGTCTAAAGATAAAACACTACCCATATGCACATGAGGCAAAAGCAAACAATTCACTTCATTCAATCAAACAAAGGCATACAATCGATCTAGCTATCTCAAAAGTGCTCGGACTACTAAATTTACATGGTGGACTACTACTACTGGTGAGGTGGTCTACTAAAAATATTCTACGGTTGTAGACTCCATAATATCGGCTCCAGCTTCATCAACATAGTCATCATCGCTACTATCTACTTCCGAGTCGGTGCCGTCGATGATGATGTAGTCTTCCGGGCTAATCTCCTTGGGTTCTTCGTCTTCATCTACTGGTGTCGGGCCTCCCATAAATATTCCAATCTTCTTGATCAGGTCGTCATTCTTCTCCACAAATACTTCAATTTCTTCTTCATAATCTTCACGTGTAGCCTTGAGTTCTTCCTCCAGTTCCTTGATTCTACTCTTAGCCTTCTTCAGATCTATCATGTCGGCGCACACCTGATTCTCCTGTCGTCGAATGTGCTGGTTTAACTCCTGGATAAAAGCTGCAATTGATCTATCTTTCCTGGTGCTGATCATCTCCCAGTGTTCATCTCGGCGTCCACAAATCTGGTAGATAGTATCCTTGAGATCCTTGCGGTAGACTTCTCCAATGTGTCCCATGGCAATGTGAGCTGCCATACTCTTTCCTAGACTCCAAGTTGGTGCATCAAAAGAAAACTCTATGGGCTCAGTGACTGGCATAAACGTCCTTCCTGGAACTTGAACTTGAATCATCCTGCGCTCTTCTTCAGGTAAAGTGGCGTTGTAGGTTCCCGTGAAGCTTGGTACTCCTATGTTCAGGTATCTAGTGACTTCCTTCAAGTGGCGTCCAAAGGATGTATCTTCATCTGGTTGTGTGAACTTGTTCCTTGCATCCGCCATCCTAAAGAGTAGAAAAGATGAGAAGTCAGAAGAGAAGAGAGTGAGTAGTGATCTAGGTTTTTTAGCTTAGTGGTCGTGTCCTACAGTCAGCGTGTGCTCTGATACCATCTCTGTAGCGACCAGACCTCAAACAGTCTGATCTCTGTGCTCTGGTGTCATCCCTGGATCAGTAATGCTGACACCACACAATACTCGGAGGATTTATAGAAGAGTAGCAATCACACACTTATTACATCGAGTGTCTCAAAAGAGAACTTATTACAATAAATATGGCTTAAGGCCATCTAATAACGATAACAGCGGAAGGCTTGGAAGATAAGTGAGTCCATCAACTCCAACGGCATCACTGAGTATAGAACCACGACCGAAAAACTCCTTAATCGTCGTCTGAAAAGTCTGCAACATTAACGTTGCAGCCCGAGAACGGGTCAGCACATGGAATATGCTGGCAAGGTAACACATAGAGAGTAATGGAATGAAGCAACTATACTATATGCATATTTGGCTGGTGGAAAGCTCTATGGTTACAGTTTTTGCATAAAGCCAATTTTTCCCTACTTCAAAGGAATAAATTTAATTACTATCATGGTGGTTGTTAAACATTGAGAATGGTTGACAGCATTCTCAATCCCAATTAAGAATCATCATTTAACAAACCCAACAAAATTAACTTTAGAGTAACATGTTGAGATACACATGATAATCCAGGTACTAGATACTCAAGATGTCCATAACCAGGGACACGGCTAACCATGATTAGTTTATTACACTCTGCAGAGGTTTGCACACTTTTCCCAACAAGACTCGATCGCCTCTGTTGGATTTCTCGCACTACAAGGTGTTTGAGAAACAGATGACCGAGACACAGTCTTTCTGAAGCGCTAGCACCTTACGATGGATAGACCGGTACACCTACTTTCCCCTACATCTGCTAGTCTACCCTGTAAGAGTTCGCACGACTTAATCAACTATGCCAGAGCCCATAATGCCTTGTGGCTGCACACGGAAGTTTCTAGTATGAATAATCTCATGATCCCTTTGAGCCTGGGTGGCGGTCCAAAAGAAAAACAGGCAAGTCCTGGAATACCCAGGTGCCTCAATCCACCCAGATGTGTGTTTAGGTTGCCACCTTAGATAAACCATTAATTAACAATCTCACATCTGTCATGTATATCACTCACCCAATCCACGTCTACTAGCATAGCATGGCATAATAAGCAAACGTAGAAATAACTCCCAAAGGTTTGATAATAAACAGGTAATAGGTACTACCTCATCTACTTCCCATCCCATAATTTAATTAGATCCTAATCATGCAATGTGTGAGGATTGATCTAATGCAATAAAACTGGGTTGTAGAAAAAGTATGATCAAAGTGTTACTTTCCTTGCTGATGATCCGCGAAACCTAACGATTCGAAGTAACAGGCGGCGCACTCCGGGTACTCTATCACAGACAATCAAACAAGCATACAATAAGTACTCATCTAATGCACAGGTAAAACTCAAATAGAAGATCTAACCAGAAAGTTCAACTTAAGAATCCTGGTTTGCAAAAAGAATCAAATCGAACGAAGCGAAAAAAAATCAAACAACGAAAGAAATCAACTTCGTTCTAGTAATCTAGATCTAAGTCAAATTTTACAGTAGCAAAAACTTGTTTAAGTTGATTATTCGGAAAGAGGGTTTCGAGACGAAACTCGAGGCGCTTGAATCGCCTGATTTCGATAAATGAGCGAAAAGTTATACTAAAACGAAAATCGTATCAGAAATCACGATCAGAAAATAACCGCGGAAAATCCGACGAAAAAGAAAAACGACGAACAGATTAATCGTTAATTAACCTAATCCAAAAATAATTAAAATAATAAAATAATATTAAAATAATAAAAAAATCGAAAATAAAACCGATGAATATATATATATATATAATATTTTTTTTAAAAAAATCGACACGGAAGTCGAGGCGGCGGCGAACCTCGGGCGGCGTGCAACTCCGGCGAGTCGTGGGCGGGTCCGGTGGCGGCGGCGGCGGGCTAGGGTTTCGGGCGCGGGCGCGGTTATGTGCTGGGGCGCCGGGTGCCTCGCTATTTAAAGGCGCCCCGGGCGGAGTCCCGCTCGGGTACGACCCATAGTCGGTTTCGTTTTTTTAATAATTACGCTCGGAAGAAAAATAAAAAGAAATACTAAACGGACTCCAAAACTCATGAAATAAATTTTTCCAGGTTTCTAAAATCAAGCCCGATAAAGGGAACATTTATTTGAGCCCAAAATACAACTTTGAAAAACGTGTATTTTTCCTAAATTCAATTAAAAATACCGAAAAACTCTGAAATAAATCTTATTTGATTTTTTATTAAATCCTCAATATTTCTATATTTTGGGAAAGTCATTTTATTCCCTTTCTCATATTTTTGTAATAGAAATAATTGATGATAAAATAAATAAAATCAAATGATCCTGTTTACAAAATTTGAGAAAACTCAAATATGTAAATAACAAAATCCCCAACTCTCTCCGTGGGTCCTTGAGTTGCTTAGGATTTTCTAGGATCAAAACCAAAAGCAAAATAAAATATGATATGCATGATGATCTAATGTATAACATTCCAAATTGAAAATTTGGGATGTTACAGTTAAGATGTTTCCCGACAAGTTTAAGGAGTTGACTACGATGAGACTTTCTCACTCGTAGCGATGCTAAGAGTCTGTTGGAATTATGTTAGCAGTTACTGCATTATTTATGAAATCTTGTAGATAGGATGTAAAAAAAACATTGTTTCCTCGACATTTTTCTTGAGGAAAGGTTGTATGTGATACAACCAGAAGGTTTTGTCAATCCTGAAAGATGCTAACAAGTATGCAAAGCTCCAACAATCCTTCTAAGGACTGGAGTAAGCATCTCGGAGTTGGAATGTACACTTTGATGAGATGATCAAAGATTTTGGGTTTATACAAAGTTTATGAGAAACTTGTATTTCCAAAGAAGTGAGAGGGAGCACTATAGAATTTTTGATGAGTATATGTTGTTAACATATTGTTGATCAGAAATGATGTAGAATTTCTGGAAAGCATGCAGGGTTATTTGAAAAGTGTTTTTCAATGGAAAACCTGTATTAAGCTACTTGAACATTAAGCATCAAGATCTATAAGGATAGATCAAAAACGCTTCATATTACTTTCAAATGAATACATACTGTGATAAGATTTTGAAGGAGTTCAAAATAGATCAGCAAAGAAGGAGTTCTTGGCTGTGTTACAAGGTGTGAGTATTGAGTAAGACTCAAGACCTGACCACGGCAGATGAGAGAGAAAGGACGAAGGTCGTCCCCTATGCTTTAGATGTAGGCTCTACAGTATGCTATGCTGTGACCGCACCTGAAGTGTGCCTTGCCATGAGTTAGTCAAGGGGTAAAAGAGTGATCCAGGAATGGATCACATAACAGCGGTCAAACTTATCCTTAGTAACTAGTGGACTAAGGAATTTTATCGATTATGGAGGTGGTAAAAGAGTTTGTCGTAAAGGGTTACGTCAATGCAAACTTTGACACTAATCCGGATGACTATGAGTAGTAAACCGGATTCGTATAGTAGAACAGTTATTTAGAATAGCTCCAAGTAGCACGTGGTAGCTGCATCTACAAGATGACATAGAGATTTGTAAAGCACACATGGATATGAAAGGTTCAGACTCATTGACTAATAAACCTCTCTCACAAGCAAGATATGAACAAACCCCATGGGTGTTGGATTCATTGCAATCACATAGTGATGTGAACTAGTTTATTGACTCTAGTGCAAGTGGGAGACTGTTGGAAATATGCCTAGAGGCAATAATAAAATGGTTATTATTATATTTCCTTGTTCATGATAATTGTCTATTGTTCATGCTATAATTGTATTAACCGGAAACCGTAATACATGTGTGAATACATAGACCACAACATGTCCCTAGTAAGCCTCTAGTTTACTAGCTCGTTGATCAATAGATGGTCATGGTTTCCTGACCATGGACATTGGATGTTATTGATAACGGGATCATATCATTAGGAGAATGATGTGATGGACAAGACCCAATCCTAAGCCTAGCACAAGATCATATAGTTCGTTTGCTAAAGCTTTTCTAATGTCAATTATCATTTCCTTAAACCATGAGATTGTGCAACTCCCGGATACCGTAGGAATGCTTTGGGTGTACCAAACGTCACAACGTAACTGGGTGGCTATAAAGGTGCACTACAGGTATCTCCAAAAGTGTCTATTGGGTTGGCACGAATCAAGACTGGGATTTGTCACTCCGTGTAAACGGAGAGGTGGGCCCACTCGGTAGGAAATCATCATAATGTGCACAATGTGACCAAGGAGTTGATCACGGGACTATGTGTTATGGAACGAGTAAAGAGACTTGCCAGTAACGAGATTGAACAAGGTATCGGGATACCGACGACCGAATCTCGGGTAAGTACTATACCGGTAGACAAAGGGAATTGTATACGGGATTGATTGAATCCTCGACATCGTGGTTCATCCGATGAGATCATCATGGAGCATGTGGGAGCCAACATGGGTATCCAGATCCCGCTGTTGGTTATTGGCCGGAGAGTTGTCTCTGTCATGTCTACGTGTCTCCCGAACCCATAGGGTCTACACACTTAAGGTTCGGTGACGCTAGAGTTGTAGAGATATTAGTATGCGGTTAACCGAAAGTTGTTCGGAGTCCCGGATGAGATCCTGGGCGTCACGAGGAGTTCCGGAATGGTTCGGAGGTATATATAGGAAGTCCAGTTTCGGCCATCGGGAGAGTTTCGGGGTCACCGGTATTGTACCGGGACCACCGGAAGGGTCCCGGGGGTCCACCGGGTGGGGCCACCTGTCCCGGAGGGCCCCATGGGCTGCAGTGACATGGGAACCAGCCCCTAGTGGGCTAGTGTGCCACCCTTGGGCCTCCCTTGCGCCTAGGGTTGGAAACCCTAAAAGGGTGGGGGCGCCTCCACCTGGCTTGGGGGCCAAGCCACCCCCTAGGCCGCCGCCCCTCCCATTAGATGGGATCTCTAGGGGCCGGCGCCTCCCCAGGGCCCCTATATATAGTGGAGGGGAGGGAGGGCATCAACACCCAAGTCCTGGCGCCTCCGTCCCTCCCGTGACATATTTTCCTCCCCGCTTGCGCTTGGTGAAGCCCTGCCGGGATCCCGCTACTTCCACCACCACGCCGTCATGCTGTTGGATCTCCTTCAACTTCTCCTCCCCCCTTGCTGGATCAAGAAGGAGGAGACGTCTCCGCTCCGTACGTGTGTTGAACATAGAGGTGCCGTCCGTTCAGCGCTAGGATCATCGGTGATTTGGATCACGACAAGTACGACTCAATCAACCCCATTCTCTTGAACGCTTCTGCTTAGCGATCTACAAGGGTATGTAGATGCCCTCCTCTCCCTCTCGTTGCTAGATGACTCCATAGATTGATCTTGGTGATGCGTAGAAAATTTTAAATTTCTGCTACGATCCCCAAAAATAATAACATAATTGGATCATATAACTATCCCTCAACATGCAACAAAGAGTCACTCCAAAGTCACTAATAGCGGAGAACAAACGAAGAGATTATTGTAGGGTATGAAACCACCTCAAAGTTATCCTTTCTGATCAATCTATTCAAGAGTCTGTAGTAAAATAACATGAAGCTATTCTTTCCGTTCAATCTATCATAGAGTTCGTACTAGAATAACACCTTAAGACACAAATCAATGAAAACCCTAATGTCACCTAGATACTCCAATGTCACCTCACGTATCCGTGGGTATTATTATACGATATGCATCACACAATCTCAGATTCATCTATTCAAACCAACACAAAGTACTTCAAAGAGTGCCCAAAAGTTTCTACCGGAGAGTCAAGACAGAAATGTGTGCCAACCCCTATGCATAGGTTCATGGGCGGAACCCGCAAGTTGATCACCAAAACATACATCAAGTGGATCAATAGAATACCCCATTGTCACCACGGGTATCCCACGGAAGACATACATCAAGTGTTCTCAAATCCTTAAAGACTCAATCCGATAAGATAACTTCAAAGGGAAAACTCAATCCATTAAAAGAGAGTAGAGGGGGGATAAACATAATAAGATCCAACTATAATAGCAAAGCTCGCGATACATCAAGATCGTATCACCTCAAGAACATGAGAGAGAGAGATCAAACACATAGTTACTGGTACATACCCTCAGCCCCGAGGGAGAACTACCCCCTCGTCAACGAGAGCACCAGGATGATGAAGATGGCCACCGGAGAGGGATTCCCCCTCCGGCAGGGTGCCGGAACGGGTCTAGATAGGTTTTTGGTGGCTACGTTGGCTTCTGGTGGCGGAACTCCCGATCTATTATGCTCCCCGATGTTTTTAGGGTATATGGGTATATATGGGAGGAAGAAGTACGTCGGTGGACCTCCGGGCTGTCCACGAGGCAGGGGGCGCGCTCAGGGGGTGGGCGCGCCCCCACCCTCGTGGGCAGCCCGGGACTCTCCTGGTCCAACTCCGATACTCCGTGGGCTTCTTCTGGTCCAAAAATAAGTTCCATGAAGTTTAAGGTCAATTGGACTCCATTTGATTTTCCTTTTCTGCGATACTCTAAAGCAAGGAAAAAACAGAAACTGGCACTGGGCTCTAGGTTAATAGGTTAGTCCTAAAATCATATAAAATAGCATATAAATGCATATAAAACATCCCAGGTTGATAATATAATAGCATGGAACAATCAAAAATTATAGATACGTTGGAGACGTATCAGTTACCGTGATGGCATCGGGCTCGGCTAATGTCGAGGCACCGCCAACGGCGGGTTGGCAAGTGACAGAGGGGCCGCTTGCCGCCGAGGTGCCGGCCAGTGTATTCTTCCCACACCCGGGTGCATTAAGCTCTAATGTCAGCGCCGACGCCGGAGACGCCAATGCCGCCTCCGCCGGAGACACCAATGGCGCCGCCGACGCGTTGTGCGAGTTGTTGCCCGTGATGCTGGGAATCGGGGGCGGCCCCTGTTGGCCACCTGCAATCCACGCCTGCAGCCCCTCAAGAAAGGTTGGCATAATGGCGGTGATCGTTGCTCCCAGTTGGTCTCGCACTTGCTCTTCGACTATCTCCGGAATCCGCGGCACTTGTGCCTTGGGTTCTTGAACCTCACGCTCCTGGCTTTCCGAGCTGGTCTTTCTCTCCTTTCGCCCAGCGTTATAGTATTCCGACCATTTCGTGGACAAGCCTTTGCCAGCCACACGACCAGCTGACGACGGCTTACTGAACTTATCCTTGTGTCTCATTACGTTCAACGCCCTATTTAAAGTGGTATCCCAAGGGGAGCTCTGAGACGACCCCTCGCTACTGCTTTCAGTTTCCTGCGGAAGGAATGTGAACCATTTAGAAATTTGGCTTCATTAATTAGAATGCAACCATATGGAGCTAATTACGCGGGACTGTATTTCTTACGAGAACAAGCTCAAGCGCCTTGGTCTTCGGATCCGTGGTAAGCTCCTTTGTTACCGGGTCCACCTTGTACCGGGCCCTGACATAGTTCCTGGTCTGCTTGTCACGGTATTTATCGAAGAGGGGCGGTAGGCCTTGCTCGGCATGCTCCGTGTCCTCCTTGTCCCATATAGGTTCCGCCACTCTGTAACCACCGGCACCGAGTTTGTGGACCCCAAGTTCAAGTCCCGCATATCTTTCCCCCACTGACTTGATTCCGCAGTTGTGTTGCTCTCGCACTTGATCTTGAACTCCAGGTAGTCAGCTTTGCTGATCAAAGGATTTGTCTCCTTGATCTTCTCATAGCTATCACCTTTTAGAATCCTTCTCTTCACCGCGGCTCTCCAAGAAGCCAGGGTCGTGGTCATCTTCGTGAGGGCGGCACTGTTCACTTTATTCCCTGAGAGGCGTGTGTTTGCGAAGTCACCGGGGAACTTGTATCATTCGTGCAGCTTCGTGAAGAGGAGGTCACGCAAATTCCCTCGGTCACGATGCCTTAGGTTCTTGGTGTTGATCGAGATGTTGTCCCGCGTACCCACTGACTAATTCTTTGGGCGTTGTTGGATGCCCACTGGAGGACACTTCAGTAAATTCCTCCTTGACGGTGCCGAGCATGTTCGGGCACCGATCCTTCCGTTGCCTCTTTGGTTGGCTGCCATCTGTGCGTGCGCTGCCATCATCAGTGGTGGCATCCTCGGCGGCACCATCAGTGGTGTCATCCCCGACGCCACTAGGGGTTGTGTAGTCAGGATCGGTGTCTTCCGCAGCGTCCTCATAGCGGCGAGGTTCTTCCTCCATCTCCTGGGACAACTCCCAGAATGCCTTGCCCGAACCGCCGACCTCATCGTTGTGGGCCATGTTCTCTCTAAATATGAAAAAAGTTTGGCCAAAAAGTTGGTTATTGTCAAGGAACAAGATCTCTAAGTTGACCAAATAATCTAATTCTCGAGGAATGTCGCCAAAAAGTTGGTTATTGTCAAGGAACAATTGAGAGATGTTTGTGACATTGCCTAGGTGTTTTGGGATGGAACCTGTTAGTGTGTTGTTGCTAAGGTCCAAGTCCACGTTCTCAAGGTAACCTAGTTCTTGAGGGATGTGTCCAGAAAGTTGGTTGCTGCGAAGATACAATGTTGTGAGTTTGGTCAAATTGCCTATGCTATTTGTGATATTGCCTTGGATCTTGAAGGCACTATTGGATGATGCAGTGGTACAGCCAGCATGGGACCTCATCTTTGCAGGCTAATTTTCTAGCTTGTAACATTGGGATTAGTAGCTTAATTAATCGACTAGTCGGTCGTATGGTGGTGTAATTAACTTGTTTTAATACTGGCCAGTCATGTGGAGTATACTAGCTCACTGGGTGCCCCTAAAGATACCCCGGCCGTATCATTTGATTAATTAGTAAGTAAGCAATTGATCTAGCTAGCATTGCCATGCCATGCATCCACCTTTACCAAGTGCAAGCAACTGATATGATACAGATACAGATAGATACCGATAATTAGTTATTGTTATCATCTAAGATAATTTAATCAAGGTAGTGGCAGTGGATTTGTGCACAAGCTAAGCTAGCCAAGACAGTAGCTTCCTTGCAACCAAGGCCACACACAATGACACACGTCTTACTCCAAACTGATTGATGCGTTTGGCCTAGCAGAGTTTATGAAAAGTAAGGCAAGCTATGAACATGGAAGCTGTATGTGCATGGCCAAACTGAAACTGCTCAGGCAAGTTAGGTTTGGCTTCAAAACATATATGTTTGGTATGACTGAATGTTTCTAGTATCTCTCCTTTTTTCGCTGAAGAAAACAGTGACACTTTTGCTAAGGATAAAGGGACGTAGGTAGCACTAATTGTTTGAATGAAGAAAACTATACTAATTTGAATTGCCACTACAATCTTCAAAGTGCATGTGCTCAAGTGGCAACAGGCACTTTTTGGCACCATGTTTCAGTCTATTGTCATTCAAATATCTTGGAAGATTAGGCCTCCCATAGGGAGGAACTAGACTTTTCTGATCATACCAACTCTTCAGTTAAGCCAAGCAAGCCTAAAGCTAATCTCTTAACTCTTCAATTAAGCCAAGCAAGCCAAGCAATCCCTTAAATCTTCAGTTAAGGGATTCGTTTCTTGTGTGAAGTCAAGTTGAAATAAGAATGTTTTTCTTTCAGAAAGATAAATATCTGAGCATTGTCAGGTCCCAACAAACAGGAGCTAGGTGCTTAAGATCACCCTGCCACTAATTATTAGCCATTAGTTGAATGTGAGTGGAGTGAAATTCCTTGTTAGTGGGAAGCACCCTTTGGGTCCCTCCATTGTACTACCTCACTTTTATGGGTTTAATCACCACCTCCCCCTTTTGCAAATTCTACCTTTCCTATTTGCTACCTGTCCATGCCCATGGTCAAATAATTCTTTCTAACCCCCTTCTTCTTGTCTCCTCTCACTATCTCTCTCACACACATGGCAAGCAAGGGTGTCTGAGTGTGTGAAAAAAATACTAAACTAATCCAACCACTAAAGCACTAGATCACTACTATTGTATAATCTTTTTATAGCTTTGTATATATGTATGGCTCCAATGGGTGCCACTGCCCATGCATCCCTCTCCTATCATTTAATCATGATTAGCCCATCATTTTGACCAGAGATTAGTTTTGGTTAATTATTTTTTGTTTCGGTTGAGAATCGGGCACCTTCGAGGTCAAGAAAATTGGGCATGACCTTTGCTAATTTTCTTGACCTAGGAGTGCCCCAATCTCAACCGAAACGGAAATTAATCAACATTTCAGGAGAAAAGGGTAATGAAGTGATGGGGCAAATGTGCCAGGCACCACAATATGATCGCAGAAACAAAGAAGCACCACAATGTGCCTCTGTATGTATGTGTGTGATGTCTAGATGCCAGCGACAGGTCAATGGCCATGCCACTACACTACTCCATGTCACTTCTGCTACTGCCAAGCATGGCATGCCAGCCACAGGTCGATGATTCACAGTGTAAATGATAGTAGGAAATGAAAAAGAATTATGCTCAAAGAACAATGGTAACAACAAAATATTGAAACCTTTGGTAAGCATTATATTAAAAAAACAAGATATGCAGTACTATAAAATATCCATAACCAGAAAACAAGACATGCATAGGCTATATTTGAAAAAAGGTATTCTGCCAATCTTTGTTAACTAAAGCTAAGATGATAAGTATATCTAGAGTGCATTAGCTATGGTTCTTATCTAGCTAAAATAAAAGGAGAAAATTGCTTATTTACACCTCACAAATATTTTAGCTTGCTAATCTAGGTAGAAGGCATTTTTGTCATCGGTGGCAAATAAGCAAAAACAAATGTAGTGGCAAATAAGAAGGATAATGTACTCCTTTCTTTTATAAAAGGAAAATGTAGTCCTACTCTCCTACTCATGAAGTCATGGTCCTCATGCATAGTACTCCTTTCTTGGCAAAAACAAGATATTCTGCCAATCTTTGTTAATTGAAGCTAAGATGATAAGTACTGTATATCTGCCTGGCTATCTAGTACTATAATGGATTAGACAGTGTTCTTCCTATATAAAGCTAAAACAAAAGAGAAAATTTCTTATTTTTACCTCACAGACACCGGCTTTCTTCCACCTGGACTTCTTCAGCAGCTGCAGAAACCCAACAACAAGCGCCATCAGTACCATAGTACTAAACGGAACAAATAGCAGTCACTCACATTTATCAAAACTGAACATCACATAGTACTAAATATTACACAAGAAACTTAAAGAATAAAGAGGGAGAAAGGGATCACACATATAAATGCACTATATCGTACAAGACTAAACATATAGCAATTTCACGTGCTAGTCAGATCTGAACCTTACATCAAATACACTTCTCAATGTTCACTGAATTAGAGAATAGATTGAGAGAGATAGCAGCAGCAAGAAGTTGAGGTTCAGACTCTGAAGAGGAATAGCAGGGGTGCAAGGAGATGGAGTAGAAGCAGTAGAGAGAGGTAACAAGAAGGATTCAGAGAAGCAGCAACAAGATTTGAGGAGGTGTAGTAGTAGCAGTAGGGGCGAGGGGAGAGGAGCAGCAGCGACAGCAGCATGTAGAGCAGCAGAGTAGCGCGGCGGCGTAGGCGGTGAGCAGCAGCACTAGCAGCGGCAGGCACGTTCGTGCACACGCGCAGTGATGCAGGGGTGCGACCAGGGCAACGGTGGGCGCGGCGCTCGCGACGCCCAGGCGTGCAACCACGACAGAGTAGCGGCAGCAGGGTCGCGCGGGCGGGGTCGGGGCTTAGCCGGTGGTAGGCCGAGCATGATGTGCGGGGCGAGAGCAGAGGCGGGGGCCGGTGCGCGCGTGCGAGGGCGGGCAGCAGCAGGGAAGGTGGTCATCCAGTGCAGAAATCAGGGGGGAATTTTGAGCGGGCAAAGGATGCAATAGGAAGGAGGGAGGTGGGAGGGAGGAGGAAGGAGGGGTGGTGGCTACCTGCCTATGGACCGTTCGTTGGCATAGCTCCGGGTGGCGGCGTTGCTGGGCGGGGGCGGCTGCTCCGGGGACGGGGTGGGAGGCGCTGCGGTGCCGGAGGAGGGGCCGTGGAGGCTGGGCACGTGTGGCTGCCCGGCTCGAGGAGGTAGGGCGGCGGCGGTGGAGCCCGAGGAGGCAGGGCGACAGCGGAGGAGCGGGCGCCGGTAGACGGCGGCGTGCTCCTGCGTAGGTCGTCGGGTTAGAATCGGTGGATCTAGCGAGGGAGGGAGAGAGGCCAGAGGGAGAGGGGAGCAAGTGGAGTGGGGGAGTGTTAGCAATGGCGCACCTTTTAGGGGTGCGCCATAAACATACATATACCAATGGCGCACCTTCTAGGGGTGCGCCATAAGCACCGTGATAGCAATGGCGCACCTTCCCCTGGTGCGCCATTACTAACTTTTTTTGGATTTTTAGTTGCATGTAATAATTTTTTATAAAATGAACATAATTTTAAAATGTTACGATATAAGTAGTTATTACTAATTTTCAAATACTTGCGTTGCAAAACATTTGTGAATTGGTAAAACATTTATGAATATGAAAAAATATCATCAAATTTGAAAAAAATATTCATGAATTCAAAAAGTGCCCATGAAATTTAAAAATATTCATGAATTCAAAATATCGGTATACCAATGGCGCACCTTCTAGGGGTGCGCCATAAATACCTTGATAGCAATGGCGCACCCGCCATTACAAACTTTTTTATTTTACCAGAATAAACATAAATAAAAACAATAAAAATACCAGAAGAAAACATTAATCCCCACTATTTTGAACAAAAGATGTTATTGGATAGAGGACTAGAATAGAAGAAATGCCATTTCCATATGTCGAAATACAATCGAGAAATGAAGAATACAATTTAAACCATTGTGCAAAGATTTAGAATTAGATCGATGACATGGTTGAAATCAAGTGATACATGTAATAATTTAGTTGAATGTAATAATTGAGCTTGCCACTGACACACACACACGCGGCCGACACGTCGTGATTCGATCTTATCTATCTTTTCACAATCTTCCTGCCCTTCTTTTTCGCAAATGGAGTTCTTCTCTTGAACGGACGTCCTTTAGGTAGGGTGGTCCTGCTTCTTCTTGTGGTGTATGGTACTTCATCGTCGTTGTCATGTTCCATCTTCGGGTCGCCGTACTTATCGAAGTCTTGCTCATTGGCGACTCCATCCATTCCGATGATCTTCCTTTTGCCTCTCCTCACGACAACACGATGATACGTCTCCAACGTATCTATAATTTTTGAATGCTCCATGTTATATTATCTTCTGTTTTGGACATTATTGGGCTTTATTATTCACTTTTATATTATTTTTGGGACTAACCTATTAACCGGAGGCCCAACCCAGAATTGCTGTTTTTGCCTATTTTAGGGTTTCGAAGAAAAGGAATATCAAACGGAGTCCAAACGGAATAAAACCTTCGGGAACGTGATTTTTGGAACGAACAAGATCCAGGAGACTTGGACCCGTCAAGCAACCAACAGGGAGGCCACGAGGTAGGGGGTGCGCCTACCCCCCCCCAGGCATGTCCTCCACCCTCGTGGGCCCCCTCTTGCTCCACTGACATACTTCTTCCTCCTATATATACCTACGTACCCCCAAACGATCATATACGGAGACAAAACCCTAATTCCACCGCCGTAACTTTCTGTATCCACGAGATCCCATCTTGGGGCCTGTTCCGGAGCTCCGCCGGAGGGGGCATCGATCACGGAGGGCTTCTACATCAACACCATAGCCTCTCCGATGAAGTGTGAGTAGTTTACTTCAGACCTTCGGGTCCATAGTTATTAGCTAGATGGCTTCTTCTCTCTTTTGGGATCTCAATACAAAGTTCTCCCCCTCTCTTGTGGAGATCTATTCGATGTAATCTTCTTTTGCGGTGTGTTTGTTGAGACAGATGAATTGTGGGTTTATTATCAAGTTTATCTATGAACAATATTTGAATCTTCTCTGAATTCTTTTATGTATGATTGGTTATCTTTGCAAGTCTCTTCGAATTATCAGTTTGGTTTGGCCTACTAGATTGATCTTTCTTGCAATGGGAGAAGTGCTTAGCTTTGGGTTCAATCTTGTGGTGTCCTTTCCTAGTGATAGTAGGGGCAGCAAGGCACGTATTGTATTGTTTCCATCGAGGATAACAAGATGGGGTTTTCATCATATTGCATGAGTTTATCCCTCTACATCATGTCATCTTGCTTAAGGCATTACTCTGTTCTTATGAACTTAATACTCTAGATGCATGCTAGATACCGGTCGATGTGTGGAGTAATAGTAGTAGATGCCGGCAGGAGTCGGTCTACTTGTCTCGGACATGATGCCTATATACATGATCATACCTAGATATTCTCATAACTATGCTCAATTCTGTCAATTGCTCAATAGTAATTTGTTCACCCACCATAAAATACTTATGCTCTTGAGAGAAGCCACTAGTGAAACCTATGGCCCTTAGGTCTATCATCATCATATTAATCTTCCAACACTTAGTTATTTTCATTACCTTTTATTTTACTTTGCATCTTTATCATAAATATACCAAAAATATTATCTTATCATATCTATCAGATCTCACTCTCGTAAGTGACCGTGTAGGGATTGACAACCCCTTATCGCGTTGGTTGCAAGGATTTATTTGTTTTGTGTAGGTGCGAGGGACTGACGCGTAGCCTCCTACTGGATTGATACCTTGGTTCTCAAAAACTGAGGGAAATACTTACACTACTTTGTTGCCCCACCCTTTCCTCTTCAAGGGAAAACCAATGTAAGTGCTCAAGAGGTAGCAAGAAGGATTTCTGGCGCCATTGCCGGGGAGGTCTACGAAAAAGTCAACATACCAAGTACCCATCACAAACCCTTATTGATGATCCACAAGTATAGGGGATCTATCGTTGTCCTTTCGATAAGTAAGAGTGTCGAACCCAACGAGGAGCAGAAGGAAATGATAAGCGGTTTTCAGCAAGGTATTCTCTGCAAGTACTGAAATAAGTGGTAACAGATAGTTTTGCGATAAGATAGATTGTAACGAGCAACAAGAAACAAAAGTAAATAAAGTGCAGCAAGGTGGCCCAATCCTTTTGTAGCAAAGGACAAGCCGGAACAAACTCTTATAATAGGAAAAGCGCTCCAAGGACACATGGGAATATCGTCAAGCTAGTTTTCATCACATTCATATGATTCACGTTCGATACTTTGATAATTTGATATGTGGGTGGACCAGTGCTTGGGTGTTGTTCTTACTTGAACAAACATCCCACTTATGATTAACCTCTATTGCAAGCATCCGCAACTACAACAAAAGTATTAAGTTAAACCTAACCATAGCATGAAACATATGGATCCAAATCAGCCCCTTACGAAGCAACGCGTAAACTAGGGTTTAAGCTTCTGTCACTCTAGCAACCCATCATCTACTTATTACTTCCCAATGCCTTCCTCTAGGCCCAAATAACGGTGAAGTGTTATGTAGTCGACGTTCACATAACACCACTAGAGGCTAGACAACATACATCTTATCAAAATATCAAACGAATACCAAATTCACATGACTACTCATAGCAGGACTTCTCCCTTGTCCTCAGGAACGAACGTAATTACTCACAAAGCATATTCATGTTCATAATCAGAGGGGTAATAATATGCATATAGGATCTGAACATATGATCTTCCACCAAATAAACCAACTAGCATCAACTACAAGGAGTAATCAACACTACTAGCAACCTACTAGCACCAATTCCAGACTTTGAGACAAGAATTGGATACAAGAGATGAACTAGGGTTTGGAGATGAGATGGTGCTGGTGAAGATGTTGATGGAGATTGCCCTCTCCCGATGAGAGGAGCGTTGGTGATGACGATGGTGATGATTTGCCCCTCCCGGAGGGAAGTATCCCTGGCAGAACAGCTCTGCCGGAGCTCTAGATTGGATCCGCCAAGGTTCCGCCTCGTGGCGGCGGAATCTCGTCCCGAAAAGTTCCTTCTTATTTTTTTCTCATCGAAAGACTTCATATAGGAGAAGATGGGCGTCGGAGATCCACCAGGGGGCCCACGAGGTAGGGGGCGCGCCCTAGGGGGGGACGCCCCCACCCTCGTGAGCAGGGTGTGGGCCCCCTGGCCTTCATCTTTGACGAGGATTTTTCTTTATTTATTTTAAGATGTTCCGTGGAGTTTCAGGACTTTTGGAGTTGCGCAGAATAGGTCTCTAATATTTGCTCCTTTTCCAGCCCAGAATTCCAGCTGCCGACATTCTCCCTCCTTATGTAAACCTTGTAAAGTAAGAGAGAATATCCATAAGTATTGTGACATAAAGTGAAATAATAGTCCATAATGCGATAAATATCGATATAAAAGCATGATGCAAAATGGACGTATCAACTCGCCCAAGCTTAGACCTCGCTTGTCCTCAAGCGAAAAGCCGATAACAATAAATATGTCCTCATGTTTAGAGGTAGAGGCGTCGATAAAAATAAAATACGGACATGAAGGCATCATGATTATTCTCATAACAGCAACATATATAGATTTTGTCATATGATTACTTATGTTCAAGTGATGATCTATTCACAATGCAAAAGTATAAATCATAAACCTTATTGAGCTCCGACAAACTATAATCTCAGTCATTGAAGCAATTGCAATTTATCATAACATCGGAAAGAGTCTATGTCAGAGCTAAAAAGCAAGTCCACATACTCAACTATCATTTAGTCCTCCATAATTCCTAACACTCACGCAATACTTGTGGTTATGGAGTTTTAATCGGACACAGAGGAAGATAGGGGCTTGTGGTTTTGCCCCACAACTTTTTACCTCAAGGGTAATGTCAACAATAATGGTTCATGCTCCCCTACATCCAATTAGATATATATATCATGTTCTTTCCAACATGATGAGCTTGCCAAAGGATAAAATAATAAAGAAAAGGTGAAGATCACCATGACTCTTGCATAAGGTAGAAGATAATAATAATGGATAGGCCCTTCGCAGAGGGAAGCAGAGGTTGCCATGCGCTTTTATAGTTGGATATATAAAATCTCAATGCGAAAGAACGTCACTTTATATTGCCCCTTGTGATATGAACCTTTATTATGCAGTCCGTCGCTTTTATTACTTCCACATCACAAGATCGTATAAAGCTTATTTCTCCCACACCAATCAATCATACATATTTAGAGCAATTTTTATTGCTTTGCACCGATGACAACTTACTTGAAGGATCTTACTCAATCCATAGGTAGATATGGTGGACTCTCATGGCAAAACTGGTTTAAGGGTATTTGGAAGCACAAGTAGTATTTCTACTTGGTGCTGAGAATTTGGCTAGCATGAGGGGGAAAGGCAAGCTCAACAAGTTAGAGGATCCATGACAACATACTCTATCTCAGATATAAGAAAGGCATAACTCATTACGTTGTCTTCCTTGTCCAACATCAACTCTTTAACATGTCATATTTTAATGAGTGCTCCCAATCATAAAAGATGTCAATGGTAATATATCTATATGTGAAAACCTCTCTTTCCTTATTACTTCCTATTAATTGCAACAATGACCAAAGCTATGTCTGCCAACTCCCAACAACTTTTAATCATCATACTCTTTCTATGTGAAGTCATTACTCTCAATAAGATCAATATGAACTCTTTGTTTCTTTTTATTCTTTTTCTCTTTTCTTTTATTCACCCAAGATCATGGCAAAATTATCAAGCCCTTGACTCAACACTAATCTTTATTATATATAGCTCACTAACTCGATTACATAGAGAGATCATAAAGCAAAACTCAAAACTAGATCATGCCATAAAATTTATTCTACTAGATCAAGATACTACTAATAGGATCGAACTAAGAAAAACGGCAAAGATAGGAGTTGTGATTGTGATACGATACCGGGGCACCTCCCCCAAGCTTGGCAGTTGCCAAGGGGAGTGCCCATACCCATGTGATTATATCTCCTTTGTCGGTGAAGAAGGTGGAGGTGATGAATAATCGCACATCGAGCGTAAGAGGTCCTCCAACTTGCAAATAATGCCCTTGAGTGCAACAATATGCTCCTTCAACAAAATATTTTCTTGTGTGATATGCTTGTTTTGTATACGAGCTAACTCAATCATCTTGAAAGCTTCAATCTCAGTTGGGGTAAGAAGGTTATGATCAGGTTGAAGAATGTCTTTTGCTGCCGGAGCTTGATCCTCCGTGGCCCTCTTGATCCTTTCATCCTTGTTGACCCTCGTGGGTTCTTCCCTCTTTAGATCTATCTTCATTAGCCAAGCATTGTTGTCACCATTGTTGGAGGAGGGAGACGACATGATGCCTAGCCTGGAAAACCCTGACAGAAAACAGCTAGAAACAAGAACAGAGGAGGTTTGCGTGATACGGGAGTCGAAACCCTCGGGAGGTTATATAATGAATTTTTACCGACCAAAATACGTAACGTGCAAGAAAACGGAGTTCGGAAGGCACACGAGGTGCTCACGAGGTAGGGGGCGCGCCCAGGGGGGTAGGGTGCGCCCACCACCCTCGTGGGGCCCTCGTGTCCTTCCCGGACTGCTACTTATTTTCCTATTTTTCTAAATATTCCAAAACAGAGAAATATTGCCTTAAAAATTGTTTTGGAATCGGTTTACTTACCGTACCATATACCTATTCCTTTTCGGAGTCTGAAACATTCCGGAAAGTGTCCCTTATGTATTCCTCCGGGGTTATGGTTTCAATAATATTGGTTTCAACATTTATGGGATTACCTGAGATATAATGTTTAATTCTTTGACCGTTTACCACTTTCGGATTTGTGCCCTCGAAGTTTTTGATCTTTATGGCACCGGAACGATAGACCTCTTCGATAACATAGGGGCCTTCCCATTTAGAGAGGAGTTTTCCTGCAAAAAATCTTAAACGAGAGTTGTATAGCAATACATAATCACCTACATTAACCTCACGCTTTTGTATCCTTTTGTCATGCCATCTTTTAACCTTTTCTTTAAACAACTTGGCATTTTCATAAGCTTGGGTTCTCCATTCATCAAGTGAGCTAATATCAAATAACCTCTTCTCACCGGCAAGTTTAAAATCATAATTAAGCTCTTTAATAGCCCAATATGCCTTATGTTCTAGTTCGAGAGGTAAGTGACATGCTTTTCCATAAACCAATTTATACGGAGACATACCCATAGGATTTTTGTATGCAGTTCTATAAGCCCATAATGCATCATCAAGTTTTTTGGACCAATTCTTTCTAGACCTATTAACAGTCTTTTGCAAAATTAATTTGAGCTCTCTATTGCTCAACTCTACTTGACCGCTAGACTGAGGGTGATAAGGGGATGCAATTCTATGATTAACATCATATTTAGCAAGCATTTTACGGAAAGCACCATGAATAAAGTGTGAACCACCATCAGTCATTAAATATCTAGGGACTCCAAACCTCGGGAAAATAACTTCCTTAAGCATTTTAATAGAAGTGTTATGATCAACACTACTAGTTGGAATAGCTTCTACCCACTTAGTAACGTAATCAACAGCAACTAAAATATGTGTGTATCCATTAGAGGCAGGAAAAGGTCCCATATAATCAAAGCCCCAAACATCAAACGGTTCAATAAAAATTGAATAATTCATAGGCATTTCTTGACGTCTACTAATATTACCAATTCTTTGACAATCATCACAAGACAAGACAAACTTACGGGCATCCTTGAAGAGAGTAGGCCAATAAAAACTAGATTGCAATACCTTATGTGCAGTTCTATCTCCAGCGTGGTGTCCTCCATAAGACTCAGAATGACACTTGCGTAGGATCTGTTCCTGTTCATGCTCAGGTACACAACGTCTAATAACACCATCTACTCCTTCTTTATAAAGATGTGGGTCATCCCAAAAGTAATGTCTCAAATCATAGAAGAACTTTTTCTTTTGTTGGTATGTGAAGCTAGGTGGTATAAACTTAGCAACAATATAATTACCATAATCAGCATACCATGGAGTACTACGAGAAGTACTTATAACATTTAATTGTTCATCGGGAAAGCTATCATTAATAGGTAGTGGGTCATCAAGAATATTTTCTAACCTAGACAAGTTGTCTGCAACGGGGTTCTCAGCTCCCTTTCTATCAACAATATGCAAATCAAATTCTTGTAGCAAGAGAACCCATCTAATAAGTCTAGATTAGCATCTTTCTTTTCCATAAGATATTTAATAGCAGCATGATCAGTTTGAATAGTTACTTTAGAATCAACAATATAAGATCTGAACTTATCACAAGCAAATACAACTGCTAAAAGCTCTTTTTCAGTAGTAGCATAATTTCTTTGAGCATTGTCTAGAGTCTTACTAGCATAATGAATAACATTTAATTTCTTATCAACTCTTTGCCCTAGAACAACACCTACAGCATAATCACTAGCATCACACATAATTTCAAAGGGTAGGTTCCAATCAGGTGGCTGAAAAATAGGTGCAGTGACTAATGCTTTCTTAAGTATTTCAAATGCTTCTACACAACCATCATGAAAGACAAATGGTATATCTTTTTGCAATAAATTAGTCAGAAGCCGAGAAATTTTTGATAAGTCCTTAATGAACCTCCTATAAAATCCGGCGTGACCAAGGAAACTTCTTATACCTTTGATGTCCTTGGGACATGGCATCTTTTCAATAGCATCAACCTTGGCTTTATCAACTTCAATACCTCTTTCAGAAACTTTGTACCGGAAGACAATACCTTCATTAACCATAAAGTGGCACTTTTCCCAATTCAAGACAAGATTAGTTTCTTCGCATCTCTGCAAAACTCGATCAAGATTGCTCAAGTAATCATCAAAAGAGGAACCATAGACGGAAAAGTCATCCATGAAAACCTCACAAATCTTTTCACAAAAGTTAGAGAATATAGCCATAATGCATCTTTGAAAGGTAGCAGGTGCATTACATAAACCAAAAGGCATATGTCTACAAGCAAAAGTACCAAAAGGGCATGTAAAAGTAGTCTTTGATTGATCTCTAGCCGACACAGGTATTTGAGAGAAACCGGAATAACCATCTAGAAAGCAATAGTGTGTATGTTTGCATAATCTTTCTAGAATTTGATCAATAAAAGGTAAGGGGTAATGATCTTTCTTAGTAGCTTTATTTAGTTTGCGGAAATCAATTACCATCCTATAACCTGTGATAATTCTTTGTGGAATCAATTCATCTTTATCATTAGGAACAACAGTAATACCTCCCTTCTTAGGGACACAATGGACAGGACCTACCCACTCACTATCAGCAACGGGATAGATTATACCTGCCTCCATAAGCTTTAGTATTTCTTTTCTTACCACTTATTTCATTTTAGGATTCAGGCATCATTGAGGATCGCGAACTGGTTTGGCATCTGCTTCCAAATTTATTTTATGTTGACATAGAGTGGGACTAATGCCCTTAAGATCATCAAGAGTATATCCAATAGCAGCACGATGCTTCTTCAGAGTTTTCAATAATCTTTCTTCTTCATGCTCTGAAAGGTTAGCACTAATAATAACAGGATATATCATCTTTCCTTCAAGATAAGCATATTTAAGATTATCAGGCAACGGTTTAATCTCAAACACGGGATCACCCTTGGGTGGAGGAGGATCCCCTAAAATTTCAACAGGCAAATTATGTTGCAGAATAGGTTCCTGTTTAAAGAATACTTCATCTATTTCCCTTCTTTCATTCATGAACATATCATTTTTCATGGTCTAGCAAATAGTGTTCTAAAGGATCACTAGGAGGTACGGCAATAGAAGCAAGACCAATAATTTCATCCTTACTAGGTAATTCTTCCTCATGATGTTGTTTACTAAATTTAGAGAAATTAAACTCATGAACCATATCATCCAAGCCAACAGTAACAACATTCTTAGTGCAATCTATGGTAGCATTGACATTATTTAAGAAGGGTCTACGAAATATAATGGGACAAAAGCTATCTTGTGGGGAACCAAGAACAAGAAAATCAGCAGGATATTTAGTTTTCCCACACAAGACTTCAACATCTCTAACAATTCCAATTGGTGCAATAGTATCTCTATTGGCAAGTTTAATTGTGACATCAATATCTTCTAACTCAGCAGGTGCAATTTCATTCTTAATTTCTTCGTATAAAGTATGCGGTATAACACTAGCACTCGCACCCATATCACATAAGCCATGATAACAATGATCTCCTATTTTAACAGAAATAACAGGCACGCCTACCACAGGTCTATGTTTATCTTTATCACAAGGTTTAGCAATTCTAGCAGTTTCACCTTCGAACTGAATAACATGCCCATCAATATTATCAGACAAGAGATCTTTAACAATAGCGATATTAGGTTCTACTTTAACTTTCTCAGGAGGTGTATAAGTTCTAATATTGCTTTTACGAACAACAGTTGAAGTTTTAGCATGATCCTTTATTATAACAGGGAAAGGTGGTTTCTCAACATAAGAAGTAGGAACAATAGGATCAGTATAAGTAATAGTCTTTTCTTCAACTTTAATAGGTGCCGCTACTTTTACTTCTATGGGAGGATGATATTTAAACCACTTCTCCTTAGGGAGATCAAAATAAGTAGCAAAAGATTCACAGAAAGAAGCTACTATCTAAGAGTCAAGTCCATATTTAGTGCTAAACTTACGGAAAATATCGGTGTCCATAAAAGATTTAATACAATCAAACTTAGGTGTCATACCTGACTCCTTACCTTCGTCGAGGTCCCAATCTTCAGAGTTGGGTTTAATTCTATCCAATAAATTCCATCTGAATTCAGTAGTCTTCATCATAAAAGAGCCAGCACAAGAAGTATCGAGCATGGTGCGATTGTTATCAGAAAGCCGAGCATAAAAACTTTGCATAATTATTTCTCTCGGGAGCTCATGATTGGGGCATGAATGTAACATTGATCTAAACCTCCCCCAAGCTTGAGCGATGCTTTCTCCTTCGCGAGGCCAGAAATTATATATATAATTGCAATCACGATGAACAAGATGCATAGGGTAATACTTTCGATGAAATTCCAGCTTCAATCTTTTATAGTCCCATGATCTCATATCATCACATAGCCTATACCATATCAATGCGTCTCCCTTCAAAGATAAAGGGAAGACCTTATTCTTAGCAACATCATCGGGTATACCTGCAAGCTTAAATAACCCTCAAACTTCATCCACATATATTAAGTGCTCATCAGGATGCTTTGTTCCATCTCCTGTAAAAGGGTTAGCTAGCAGTTTTTCCATCATACCCGAAGGAAATTCAAAAGGAGTTTCATTTTCAATATGTTCAGTAGGTTTAGGAACAACTATTTGCTCTACTGGACGGGGTGAGGATACCCCGAACAAGCCCCTCGGAGAATTACTTTCCATAGTAAAAAGTGACAGTAAATTTCAGCACACTATATAAATTTTTCCTTACCAAATTCCACCAACCAAAGGTGCTACACTCCCCGGCAACGGCGCCAGAAAAGATTCTTGATGACCCACAAGTATAGGCGATTTATCGTAGTCCTTTCGATAATTAAGAGTGTCGAACCCAACGAGGAGCAGAAGGAAATGATAAGCGGTTTTCAGCAAGGTATTCTCTGCAAGTACTGAAATAAGTGGTAACATATAGTTTTGTGATAAGATAAATTGTAACGAGCAACAAGTAACAAAAGTAAATAAAGTGCAGCAAGGTGGCCCAATCCTGTTGTAGCAAAGGACAAGTTGGAACAAACTCTTATAATAGGAAAAGCGCTCCCGAGGACACATGGGAATATCGTCAAGCTAGTTTTCATCACATTCATATGATTCGCGTTCGATACTTTGATAATTTGATATGTGGGTGGACCGGTGCTTGGGTGCTGTTCTTACTTGAACAAGCATCCCACTTATGATTAACCTCTATCGCAAGCATCCACAACTACAGTAAAAGTATTAAGGTAAACCTAACCATAGCATGAAACATGTGGATCCAAATCAGCCCCTTATGAAGCAACGCATAAACTAGGGTTTAAGCTTTTGTCACCCTAGCAACCCATCATCTACTTCTTACTTCCCAATGCCTTCCTCTAGGAACAAATAATGGTGAAGTGTTATGTAGTCGACGTTCACATAACACCACTAGAGGCTAGACAACATACATCTTATCAAAATATCAAACGAATACCAAATTCACATGACTACTAATAGCAAGACTTCTCCCTTGTCCTCAGGAACAAACGTAATTACTCATAAAGCATATTCATGTTCATAATCAGAGGGGTAATAATATGCATATAGGATCTAAACATATGATCTTCCACCAAATAAAACAACTAGCATCAACTACAAGGAGTAATCAACACTACTAGCAACCTACTAGCACCAATCTCGGACTTTGAGACAAGAATTGGATACAAGTGATGAACTAGGGTTTGGAGATGAGATGGTGTTGGTGAAGATGTTGATGGAGATTGCCCTCTCCCGATGAGAGGAGCGTTGGTGATGACGATGGTGATGACATATGGTTTTGTGATAAGATAGATTGTAACGAGCAACAAGTAACAAAAGTAAATAAAGTGCAGAAAGGTGGCCCAATCCTTTTGTAGCAAAGGACAAGCCGGAACAAACTCTTATAATAGGAAAAGCGCTCCCGAGGACACATGGGAATATCGTCAAGCTAGTTTTCATCACGTTCATATGATTCGCGTTCGATACTTTGATAATTTGATATGTGGGTGGACCAGTGATTGGGTGCTGTTCTTACTTGAACAAACATCCCACTTATGATTAACCTCTATTGCAAGCATCCGCAACTACAACAAAAGTATTAAGGTAAACCTAACCATAGCATGAAACATATGGATCCAAATCAGCCCCTTACGAAGCAACACATAAACTAGGGTTTAAGCTTCTGTTACTCTAGCAACCCATCATCTACTTATTACTTCCCAATGCCTTCCTCTAGGCCCAAATAATGGTGAAGTGTTATGTAGTCGACGTTCACATAACACCACTAGAGGCTAGACAACATACATCTTATCAAAATATCAAACAGATACCAAATTCACTTGACTACTCATAGCAAGACTTCTCCCTTGTCCTCAGGAACGAACATAATTACTCACAAAGCATATTCATGTTCATAATCAGAGGGGTAATAATATGCATATAGGATCTGAACATATGATCTTCCACCAAATAAACCAACTAGCATCAACTACAAAGAGTAATCAACACTACTAGCAACCTACTAGCACCAATTCCGGACTTCGAGACAAGGATTGGATACAAGAGATGAACTAGGGTTTGGAGATGAAATGGTGTTGGTGAAGATGTTGATGGAGATTTCCCTCTCCTGATGAGAGGAGCGTTGGTGATGATTTCCCCCTCCCGGAGGGAAGTATCCCCGGCAGAATAGCTCTGCCGGAGCTCTAGACTGGATCCGCCAAGGTTCCGCCTCATGGCGGCGGAGTCTTGTCCTGAAAAGTTCCTTCTTATTTTTTTCTCATCGAAAGACTTCATATAGGAGAAGATGGGCATCGGAGAGCCACCAGGGGGCCCACGAGGTAGGGGGGTGCGCCCTAGGGGGGGCGCCCCCACCCTCGTGAGCAGGGTGTGGGCCCCCTGGCCTTCATCTTTGACAAGGATTTTTCTTTCTTTTTTTAAGATGTTCAGTGGAGTTTCAGGACTTTTGGAGTTGCGCAGAATAGGTCTCTAATATTTGCTCCTTTTCCAGCCCAGAATTCCAGCTGCCGGCATTCTCCCTCCTTATGTAGACCTTGTAAAGTAAGAGAGAATTGTTGGGGAACGTAGCAGAAATTCAAAATTTTCCTACGTATCACCAAGATCTATCTATGGAGAGACCAGCAACGAGTAGAAAGAGAGGAGAGTTTGCATCTACATACCCTTGTAGATCGCTAAGCGGAAGCGTTCAAGTGAACGGGGTTGATGGAGTCGTACTCGTCGTGATTCAAATCACCGATGATCAAGTGCCGAACGCACGGCACCTCCGCGTTCAACACACGTACAGCCCGGTGACGTCTCCCATGCCTTGATCCAGCAAGGAGAGAGGGAGAGGTTGAGGAAGTCTCCATCCAACAGCAGCACAACGGCGTGGTGGTGGTGGAGGAGCGTGGCAATCCCGCAGGGCTTCGCCAAGCACTATGGGAGAGGAGGAGTAGGGAGAGAGGTAGGGCTGCACCAAGAGGGAGAGAACTCATGTGTATGGCAGCCCCAAAACTCATCTATATATAGGGGGAAGGGGGGGCTGCGCCCCCTTTAGGGTTTCCCACCCCCAAGGGGTGCGGCCAGCCCTAGATGGCAAAGGGGAGGCGGCCAAGGGGGGAGAGGAGAGGGAGGCGCACCAATATGGGCCTTAAGGCCCATCTGGACTAGGGTTTGCCCCCTCCCACTCTCTCTTGCGCCTTGGACTCCTTGTGGGGGGCGCACCAGCCCTCCTAGGGGCTGGTCCCCTCCCACACTTGGCCCACGCAGCCTTCTGGGGCAGGTGGCCCCACTTGGTGGACCCCGGGACCCTCCCGGTGGTCCCGGTACAATACCGATATCGCCCGAAACTTTTCCGGTGACCAAAACAGGACTTCCCATATATAAATCTTTACCTCCGGACCATTCTGGAACTCCTCGTGACGTCCTGGATCTCATCCGGGACCCCGAACAACATTCGGTAACCACATACAAGCTTCCTTTATAACCCTAGCGTCATCGAACCTTAAGTGTGTAGACCCTACGGGTTCGGGAGACATGCAGACATGACCGAGACGTTCTCCGGTCAATAACCAACAGCGGGATCTGGATACCCATGTTGGCTCCCACATGTTCCACGATGATCTCATCGGATGAACCACGATGTCAAGGACTTAATCAATCCCGTATTCAATTCCCTTTGTCTATCGGTATGTTACTTGCCCGAGATTCGATCGTCGGTATCCAATACCTTGTTCAATCTCGTTACCGGCAAGTCACTTTACTCGTTCCGTAACACATCATCCCGTGATCAACTCCTTGGTCACATTGCGCATATGATGATGTCCTACCGAGTGGGCCCAGAGATACCTCTCCGTTTACACGGAGTGACAAATCCCAGTCTCGATCCGCATAAAACAATAGATACTTTCGGAGATACCTGCAGTGCACCTTTATAGTCACCCAGTTACGTTGTGACGTTTGATACACTCAAGGCACTCCTACGGTATCCAGGAGTTACACGATCTCATGGTCAAAGGAAGAGATACTTGACATTGGCAAAGCTCTAGCAAACGAACTACACGATCTTTGTGCTAAGCTTAGGATTGGGTCTTGTCCATCACATCATTTTCCTAATGATGTGATCCCGTTATCAACGACATCCAATGTCCATAGCCAGGAAACCATGACTATCTGTTGATCACAACGAGCTAGTCAACTAGAGGCTCACTAGGGACATATTGTGGTCTATGTATTCACACGTGTATTACGATTTCCGGATAATACAGTTATAGCATGAATAAAAGACAATTATCATGAACAAGGAAATATAATAATAATACTTTTATTATTGCCTCTAGGGCATATTTCCAACAGTCTCCCACTTGCACTAGAGTCAATAATCTAGTTCACATCGCCATGTGATTAACACTCACAGGTCACATCGCCATGTGACTAATACCCAAGAGTTTACTAGAGTCAGTAGTCTAGTTCACATCACTATGTGATTGACACTCAATGAGCTTTATGTTTGATCATGTTGCTTGTGAGAGAGGTTTTAGTCAACGGGTCTGAACCTTTCAGATCCGTGTGTGCTTTACAAATCTCTATGTCATCTCCTAGATGCAGCTACCACGCTCTATTTGGAGCTATTCCAAACAACTGTTCTACTTGGAGCTATTCTAAATTATTGCTCCATTATATGTATCCGGTCTCTCTACTCAGAGCTATCCGGATAGGTGTCAAGCTTGCATCGTCGTAACCTTTACGACGAACTCTTTTACCACCTCTATAATCGAGAAAATTCCTTAGTCCACTAGTTACTAAGGATAACTTTGACCGCTGTCCTGTGAGCCATTCTTGGATCACTCTTGTACCCCTTGACTGATTCATGGCAAGGCACACTTCAGGTGCGGTACACAGCATAGCATACTGAAGAGCCTACGTCTTAAGCATAGGGGACGACCTTCGTCCTTTCTCTCTATTCTGCCGTGGTCGAGCTTTAAGTCTTAACTTCGTACCTTACAATTCAGGCAAGAACTTCTTCTTTGACTGATCCATCTTGAACACCTTCAAGATCATGTCAAGGTATGTGCTCATTTGAAAGTATTATTAAGCATTTTGATCTATCCTTATAGATCTTGATGCTCAATGTTCAAGTAGCTTAATCCAGGCTTTCCATTGAAAAACACTTTCAAAATAACCCTATATGCTTTCCAGAAATTCTACGTCATTTCTGATCAACAATATGTCAACAACATATACTCATCAGAAATTCTATAGTGCTCCCACTCACTTCTTTGGAAATACAAGTTTCTCATAAACTTTGTACAAACCCAAAATTTTTGATCATCATCAAAGCATACATTCCAACTCCGAGATGCTCACTCCAGTCCTTAGAAGGATCGCTGGAGCTAGCATACCTTTTAGCATCCTTAGGATCGACAAAAAACTTTCTGATTGTATTACATACAACCTTTCCTCACGAAAGCTGGTAAGGAAACTCGTTTTGACATCCATCTGCCAGATTTCATAAATGCAGCTAATGCTAACATGATTCCGACGGACTTTAAGCATCGCTACGAGTGAGGAAATCTCATCATAGTCAACTCCTTGAACTTGTCGGAAAACATCTTAACGACAAGTCGAGCTTTCTTAATGGTGACATTTACCATCATTGTCCGTCTTCCTTTTGAAATCCATCCATACCCAATGGCCTTACGACCATCAAGTATTTCTTCCAAAGTCATGGATCCGTTCTCGGATTTTATGGCCTTGAGCCATTTATCGGAATCCGGGCCCACCATTGCTTCTCCATAGCTCGTAGGTTCATTGTTGTCCAGCAACATGACTTCCAAGACAGGATTACGTACCACTCTGAAGTAGTACGCATCCTTGTCATCCTACGAGGTTTGGGAGTGACTTGATCCGAAGTTTCATGATCAATATCATAAGCTTCCACTTCAATTGGTGTAGGTGCCACAGGAACAACTCCCTGTGCCCTATCACACACTAGTTGAAGAGACGGTTCAATAACCTCATCAAGTCTCCACCATCCTCCCACTCAACTCTTTCGAGAGAAACCTTTCCTCGAGAAAGGACCCGATTCAAGAAACAATCCATATTGCTTTCGGATCTGAATTAGGAGGTATACCCAACTGTTTTGGGTGTCCTATGAAGATGCATTTTATCCGCTTTGGGTTCGAGCTTAATCCTGAAACTTTTCACATAAGCGTCGCAGCCCCAAACCTTTAAGAAACGACAATTTAGGTTTCTCTAAACCATCATTCATACGGTGTCATCTCAACTGAATTACGTGGTGCCCTATTTAAAGTGAATGTGGTTGTCTCTAATGCCTAACCCATGAACGACAGTGGTAATTCGATAAGAGACATCATGGTACGCACCATATCCAATAGGGTGCAACTATGATGTTCGGACATACCATCACACTATGGTGTTCCAGGCGGTATTAATTGTGAAACAATTTCCACAATGTCTTAATTGTGTGCCAAAACTCGTAACTCAGATATTCATCTCTATGATCACATCATAGACATTTTATCCTCTTGTCACAATGATCTTCTACTTCACTCTGAAATTACTTGAACCATTCAATAATTCAGACTTGTGTTTCATCAAGTAAATATTCTCAACATCTACTCGAATCATCTGTGAAGTAAGAACATAACGATATTCACTGCATGCCTCAGCACTCATTGGACTGCACACATCAAAATGTGTTACTTCCAACAAGTTGCTATCTTGTTCCATCTTACTGAAACCGAGGCTTTTCAGTCATCTTGCCCATGTGGTATGATTTGCATATCTCAAGTGATTCAAAATCAAGTGAGTTCAAACGGTCCATTTGCATGGAGTTTCTTCATGCATATATACCAATAGACATGGTTCGCATGTCTCAAACTTTTCAAAAATGAGCGAGTCCAAAGATCCATCAACATGGAGCTTCTTCATGCGTTTTATACCATTATGACTTACATGGCAGTGCCACAAGTAAGTGGTACTATCATTACTATCTTTTGGCATGAACATGTGTATCACTACGATCGAGATTCAATAAACCATTCCTTTAGGTGCAAGAGCACTTATTCAGGTTTAATACTAATCTTGATGGTAGATGGAGCGTGCGATGTTAGATCACATCAAACTTGGAAACACTTCCAACACATATCGTCAGCTCACCTTTAGCCAGTCTCCGTTTTATTCCGTAGCTTTTATTTCGAGTTACTAACACTTAGCAACCGAACCGGTATCTAATACCCTGGTGCTACTAGGAGTACTAGTAAAGTACACATTAACATAATGTATATCCAATATACTTCTATCGACCTTGCCAGCCTTCTCATCTACCAAGTATCTAGGGTAATTCTGCTCCAGTGGCTGTTCCCTTTATTACAGAAGCACTTAGTCTCGGGTTTGGGTTCAACCTTGGGTTTCTTCACTAGAGCAGCAGCTGAATTGCCGTTTCATGAAGTATCCCTTGGTTCCCTTGCCCTTCTTGAAACTAGTGGTTTCACCAACCATCAACAATTGATGCTCCTTCTTGATTTCTACTTTCGCGGTGTCAAACATCGCGAATACCTCAAGGATCATCATATCTATCCCTGATATGTTATAGTTCATCACGAAGCTCTAGCAGCTTGGTGGCAATGACTTTGGAGAAAACATCACTATGTCATCTGGAAGATTAACTCCCACTCGATTCAAGTGATTGTTGCACTCAGACAATCTGAGCACAAGCTCAACGATTGAGCTTTTCTCCTTAGTTTGCAGGCTAAGAAAATCGTCGGAGGTCTTATACCTCTTGACGTGGGCACGAGCCTGAAATCCCAATTTCAGCCCTCAAAACATCTCATATGTTTCGCGATGTTTCAAAAACATCTTTGGTGCCTCAATTCTAAACCGTTTAACTGAACTATCACGTAGTTATCAAGACGTGTATGTCCGATGTTCACAACATCTACAAACGACGTTTGGGGTTCAGCACACTGAGCGGTGCATTAAGGACATAAGCTTTCTACTGATCGCATAATCGCTACTATCAACTTTCAACTATAATTTTCTCTAGGAACATATCTAAACAGTAGAACTACAGCGCGAGCTACGACATAATTTGCAAAAGGTCTTTTGACTATGTTCAGGATAATTAAGTTCATCTTATGAACTCCCACTCAGATAGACATCCCTCTGGTCATCTAAGTGATCACATGATCCGAGTCAACTAGGCCGTGTCCGATCATCACGTGAGACGGACTAGTCATCATCGGTGAACATCTTCATGTTGATCGTATCTGCTATACGACTCATGCTCGACCTTTCGGTCTCCGTGTTCCGAGGCCATGTCTGCACATGCTAGGCTCGTCAAGTTAACCCTAAGTGTTTTCGCTGTGTAAAACTGTCTTACACCCGTTGTATGTGAACGTAAGAATCCATCACACCCGATCATCACGTGGTGCTTAGAAGCGACGAACTGTAGAAACGGTGCACAGTTAGGGGAGAACACTTCTTGAAATTTTGTAAGGGATCATCTTATTTACTACCGTCGTCCTAAGCAAACAAGATGCATAAACATGATAAACATCACATGCAATCAAATAGTGACATGATATGGCCAATATCATTTTGCTCCTTTTGATCTTCATCTTCGGGGCTCCATGATCATCATCGTCACCGGCATGACACCATGATCTCCATCATCATGATCTCCATCATCGTGTCTTCATGAAGTTGTCACGCCAACGACTACTTCTACTTCTATGGCTAACGCGTTTAGCAATAAAGTAAAGTAAGTTACATGGCGTTCTTCAATGACACGCAGGTCATACAAAAAATAAAGACAACTCCTATGGCTCCTGCCGGTTGTCATACTCATCGACATGCAAGTCGTGAATCCTATTACAAGAACATGATCAATCTCATACATCACATATCATTCATCACATTCTTCTTGGCCATATCACATCACATAGCATACCCTGCAAAAACAAGTTAGACGTCCTCTAGTTGTTGTTGCATGTTTTACGTGGCTGCTATGGGTTTCTAGCAAGAACGTTTCTTACCTACGCAAGACCACAACGTGATATGCCAATTGCTATTTACCCTTCATAAGGACCCTTTTCATCGAATCCGTTCCGACTAAAGTGGGAGAGACTGGCACCCGCTAGCCACCTTATGCACCAAGTGCATGTCAATCGGTGGAACCTGTCTCACGTAAGAGTACGTGTAAGGTCGGTCCGGGCCGCTTCATCCCACAATACCGTCGAAACAAGATTGGACTAGTAACGGTAAGCATATTGAACAACATCAACGCCCACAACTACTTTGTGTTCTACTCGTGCAAAGAATCTACGCAATAGACCTAGCTCTGATACCACTGTTGGGGAACGTAGCAGAAATTCAAAATTTTCCTACGTATCACCAAGATCTATCTATGGAGAGACCAGCAACGAGTAGAAAGAGAGGAGAGTTTGCATCTACATACCCTTGTAGATCGCTAAGCGGAAGCGTTCAAGTGAACGGGGTTGATGGAGTCGTACTCGTCGTGATTCAAATCACCGATGATCAAGTGCCGAACGCACGGCACCTCCGCGTTCAACACACGTACAGCCCGGTGACGTCTCCCACGCCTTGATCCAGCAAGGAGAGAGGGAGAGGTTGAGGAAGTCTCCATCCAACAGCAGCACAACGGCGTGGTGGTGGTGGAGGAGCGTGGCAATCCCGCAGGGCTTCGCCAAGCACTATGGGAGAGGAGGAGTAGGGAGAGAGGTAGGGTTGCACCAAGAGGGAGAGAACTCATGTGTATGGCAGCCCCAAAACTCATCTATATATAGGTGGAAGGGGGGCTGCGCCCCCTTTAGGGTTTCCCACCCCCAAGGGGTGCGGCCAGCCCTAGATGGCAAAGGGGAGGCGGCCAAGGGGGGAGAGGAGAGGGAGGCGCACCAATATGGGCCTTAAGGCCCATCTGGACTAGGGTTTGCCCCCTCCCACTCTCTCTTGCACCTTGGACTCCTTGTGGGGGGCGCACCAGCCCTCCTAGGGGCTGGTCCCCTCCCACACTTGGCCCACGCAGCCTTCTGGGGCAGGTGGCCCCACTTGGTGGACCCCGGGACCCTCCCGGTGGTCCTGGTACAATACCGATATCGCCCGAAACTTTTCCGGTGACCAAAACAGGACTTCCCATATATAAATCTTTACCTCCGGACCATTCCGGAACTCCTCGTGACGTCCGGGATCTCATCCGGGACTCCGAACAACATTCGGTAACCACATACAAGCTTCCTTTATAACCCTAGCGTCATCGAACCTTAAGTGTGTAGACCCTACGGGTTCGGGAGACATGCAGACATGACCGAGACGTTCTCCGGTCAATAACCAACAGCGGGATCTGGATACCCATGTTGGCTCCCACATGTTCCACGATGATCTCATCGGATGAACCATGATGTCAAGGACTTAATCAATCCCGTATTCAATTCCCTTTGTCTATCGGTATGTTACTTGCCCGAGATTCGATCGTCGGTATCCAATACCTTGTTCAATCTCGTTACCGGCAAGTCACTTTACTCGTTCCGTAACACATCATCCCGTGATCAACTCCTTGGTCACATTGCGCATATGATGATGTCCTACCGAGTGGGCCCAGAGATACCTCTCCGTTTACACGGAGTGACAAATCCCAGTCTCGATCCGCATAAAACAATAGATACTTTCGGAGATACCTGCAGTGCACCTTTATAGTCACCCAGTTACGTTGTGACGTTTGATACACCCAAGGCACTCCTACGGTATCCAGGAGTTACACGATCTCATGGTCAAAGGAAGAGATACTTGACATTGGCAAAGCTCTAGCAAACGAACTACACGATCTTTGTGCTAAGCTTAGGATTGGGTCTTGTCCATCACATCATTCTCCTAATGATGTGATCCCGTTATCAACGACATCCAATGTCCATAGCCAGGAAACCATGACTATCTGTTGATCACAACGAGCTAGTCAACTAGAGGCTCACTAGGGACATATTGTGGTCTATGTATTCACACGTGTATTACGATTTCCGGATAATACAGTTATAGCATGAATAAAAGACAATTATCATGAACAAGGAAATATAATAATAATACTTTTATTATTGCCTCTAGGGCATATTTCCAACAAGAATAGCCATAAGTATTGTGACATAAAGTGAAATAACAGTCCATAATGTGATAAATATCGATATAAAAGCATGATGCAAAATGGACGTATCACTTATCTCCCGCATTACATTATTTGCCATTTGCCTCTCGTTTTCCTCTCCCCCACTTCACCCTTGCCGTTTTATTCGCCCTCTCTCTCTCTATCCTCCCTCTCTTTCTCTATTTGCCTCTTTTTGCCCGTTTCTTGTTTGCTTGTGTGTTCGATTGCTTGCTTGTCACGACGGCTTTTCCCCGATTTGGTGATCTTCACCTTAAAAGGTTAGAAGAAATCGAAAGCAACGTTAGGAGTTTTATGGTCTTGCAATTTGAGAATAATAGTTTCTTTAGAAAAGAGCTTAAGGAACAAAAGAGCTTTATGAGTTATATGAATAAAGAGCTCACTAATATGTCTAAAGAATCTGATGGTTTGAGATCCCAAATTGCTTGTCTTGAGAAGTTAATAGCTGAAGTTTCGGATAAGCAGGATACCTTACTTAATAAGATGGCCGCTAAGCCGGAAGACCATGATAATAAAGATGAAGATCTAAAAGTTATTGATGTGTCCCCTATTAAATCTTTGTTTTGCAATATGAATCTTGATAATGATGGGACTGAATATGATCCACCTTTACCTAGATGGTGTTCCAAAAATTCGGAGTCTTTAGATCTTGATGCTAAAATTATTAAAAGTGGGATTGAAGAAATCAAAACTTTAAATAGTAATGAACCCACTATCTTGGATTTCAAGGAATTTAATTATGATAACTGCTCTTTGATAGATTGTATTTCCTTGTTGCAATCCGTGCTAAATTCTCCTCATGCTTATAGTCAAAATAAAGCTTTTACCAAACATATCGTTGATGCATTGATGCAATCTTATGAAGAAAAAACTTGAGTTGGAAGTTTCTATCCCTAGAAAACTTTATGATGAGCGGGAACCTACTATTAAAATTAAAATTAAAGATCATGAATGCTATGCTTTGTGTGATTTGGGTGCTACTGTTTCCACGATTCCAAAAACTTTGTGTGATTTGTTAGGTTTCCGTGATTTTGGTGATTGTTCTTTAAACTTGCACCTTGCGGATTCCACTATTAAGAAACCTATGGGAAGAATGAATAATGTTCTTATTGTTACAAATAGGAATTATGTGCCCGTAGATTTTATCGTTCTTGATATAGATTGCAATCCTTCATGTCCTATTATTCTTGGTAGACCTTTCCTTAGAACGATTGGTGCGGTTATTCATATGAAGGAAGGAAATATTAGATTCCAATTTCCGTTAAGGAAAGGCATGGAACACTTTCCTAGAAATAAAATTAAATTACCTTATGAATCTATTATGAGAGCCACTTATGGATTGCCTCCCAAAGATGGCAATACCTAGATCTATCCTTGCTTTTTATGCCTAGCTAGGGGCATTAAACGATAGCGCTTGTTGGGAGGCAACCCAATTTTATTTTTATTCCGTGCTTTTTGCTACTGTTTAGTAATAAATAATTTATCTAGCATCTGTTTTGGTTGTGTTTTTTGTGTTTAATTAGTGTTTGTGCCAAGTAGAACCGTTGGGAGGACTTGGGGAAAGTCTTGTTAATCTTGCTGTAAAAAACAGAAACTTTAGCCATCACGAGAACTGCTGCCATTTTTATTTGGAAAGTGCTATTTAGTTAATTATTTTTGAAGATGATTAATAGATAAATTCCTCACGTCTAGCAATTTATTTTAGAATTTTTGGGGTTCCAGATCTTGCGCTAGCTACAGATTACTACAGACTGTTCTGTTTTTGACAGATTCTGTTTTTCGTGTGTTGATTGCTTATTTTGATGAATCAATGGCTAGTAAAATAGTTTATAAACCATATAGAAGTTGGAATACAGTAGTTTTAACACCAATATAAATAAATAATTAGTTCATTGCAGTACCTTGAAGTGGTCTTTTGTTTTCTTTCGCTAACGGAGCTCACAAGATTTTCCACTTTAAGTTTTGTGTTGTGAAGTTTTCAAGTTTTGGGTAAAGATTTGATGGATTATGGAACAAGGAGTGGCAAGAGCCTAAGCTTTGGTATACCCATGGCACCCCCAATATAATCTAAGGACACCTAAAAGCCAAATCTTGGGGATGCCCCGGAAGGCATCCCCTCTTTCGTCTACTTCTATCGGCAACTTTACTTGGAGCTATATTTTTATTCACCACATGGTATGTGTTTTGCTTGGAGCATCCTGTATTATTTGAGTCTTTATAATTTAGTTTACCATAATCATCTTTGCTGTACACACCTTTTTAGAGAGACACACATGATTCGAAAATTATTAGAATAATCTATGTGCTTCACTTATATCTTTTGAGTTATATAGTTTTGCTCTAGTACTTCACTTATATCTTTTAGAGCACGGTGGTGGATTTGTTTTATAGAAACTATTGATATCTCACGCTTCACTTATATTATTTTGAGAGTCTTAAATAGCATGGTAATTTTCTTAAATAATCCTAATATGCTAGGTATACAAGATTAATAATAAAATTCTCTCATGAGTGTGTTGAATACTATGAGAAGTTTGATACTTGATAATTGTTTTGAGATATGGAGATAGTGATATTAGAGTCATGCTAGTTGAGTAGTTGTGAATTTGAGAAAAACTTGTGTTAAAGTTTGTGATTCCCGTAGCATGCACGTATGGTGAACCGTTATGTGATGAAGTCGGAGCATGATTTATTTATTGATTGTCTTCCTTATGAGTGGCGGTCGGGGACGAGCGATGGTCTTTTTCTACCAATCTATCCCCCTAGGAGCATCCGCGTAATACTTTTCTTTGATAACTTGTAGATTTTTGCAGTAAGTATGTGAGTTCTTTATGACTAATGTTGATTCCATGGATCATACGCACTCTCACCCTTCCACCATTACTAGCCTCTCTAATACCGCACACCTTTCGCCGGTATCATACACCCACCATATACCTTCCTCAAAACAGCCACCATACCTACCTATCATGGCATTTCCATAGCCATTCTGAGATATATTTGTCGGCATTCTGGGAACGGGGGTCCCCAGACTTGCCTGCCTGCGGCCCATGGTGTGGCTGAGCCAGCAGGCCGTACGGCCCATCTTCACCAATAAAGCACTCAAGACCCTCGCGAGGGGCCAAGCCTCGCGAGGCAGACGATGATACATCCATTTTGCATCATGCTTTTATATTAATATTTATTGCATTATGGACTGTTATTTCACTTTATGTCACAATACTTATGGCTATTCTCTCTTATTTTACAAGGTTTACATAAGGAGGGAGAATACCGGCAGCTGGAATTCTGGGATGGAAAAGGAGCAAATATTAGAGACCTATTCTGCGCAACTCCAAAAGTCCTAAAACTCCACGGAACATCTTAAAATAAATATAGAAAAATCCTTGCCAAAGATGAAGGCCAGGGGGCCCACACCCTACTCACGAGGGTGGGGGGCGCCCCCCCTAGGGCGCGGCCCCTACCTCGTGGGCCCCTTGGTGACTCTCCGACGTCTATCTTCTCCTATATGAAGTCTTTCGATGAGAAAAAAAAATAAGAAGGAACTTTTCGAGACAAGACTCCACCACCACGAGGCGGAACCTTGGCAGAACCAATCTAGAGCTCCGGCAGAGCTGTTCTGCCGGGGATACTTCCCTCCCGGAGGGGAAATCATCACCATGGTCATCACCAACGCTCCTCTCATCAGGAGAGGGCAATCTCCATCAACATCTTCACCAGCACCATCTCATCTCCAAACCCTAGTTCATCTCTTGTATCCAATTGTTGTCTCAAAGTCCGGGATTGGTGCTAGTAGGTTGCTAGTAGTGTTGATTACTCCTTGTAGTTGATGCTAGTTGGTTTATTTGGTGGAAGATCATATGTTCAAATCCTATATGCATATTATTATCCCTCTTATTATGAATATGAATATGCTTTGTGAGTAATTACGTTTGTTCCTGAGGACAAGGGAGAAGTCTTGCTATTAGTTGTCATGTGAATTTGGTATTCGTTTGATATTTTGATAAGATGTATGTAGTCTAGCCTCTAGTGGTGTTATGTGAACGTCGACTACATAACACTTCACCATTATTTGGGCCTAGAGGAAGGCATTGGGAAGTAATAAGTAGATGATGGGTTGCTAGAGTGACAGAAGCTTAAACCCTAGTTTATGCGTTGCTTCGTAAGGGGCTGATTTGGATCCACATGTTTCATGCTATGGTTAGGTTTACCTTAATACTTTTGTTGTAGTTGTGGATGCTTGTGATAGAGGTTAATCATAAGTGGGATGCTTGTTCAAGTAAGAACATCACCCAAGCACCGGTCCACACACATATCAAATTATCAAAGTATCGAACGCGAATCATATGAACGTGATGAAAACTAGCTTGACGATATTCCCATGTGTCCTCGGGAGCGCTTTTCCTATTATAAGAGTTTGTTCCGGCTTGTCCTTTGCTACAAAAGGATTGGGCCACCTTGCTGCACTTTATTTACTTTTGTTACTTGTTGCTCGTTACAATTTATCTTATCACAAAACTATCTGTTACCACTTATTTCAGTACTTGCAGAGAATACCTTGCTGAAAACCGCTTATCATTTCCTTCTGCTCCTCATTGGGTTCGTCACTCTTACTTATCGAAAGGACTACAATAGATCCCCTATACTTGTGGGTCATCAAGACTCTTTTCTGGCACCGTTGCCGGGGAGTGTAGCGCCTTTGGTAGGTGGAATTTGGTAAGGAAAATTTTATATAGTGTGCTGAAATTTACTGTCACTTGTTACTATGGAAAGTAATTTTCTGAGGGGCTTGTTCGGGGTATCTTCACCCCGTCCAGTAGAGCAAAGAGTTGCTTCTCAACCTACTGAACCTATTGAAAATGAAACTCCTTTTGAATTTCCTTCGGGTATGATGGAAAAACTACTAGCTAACCCTTTTACAGGAGATGGAACAAAGCATCCCGATGAGCACTTAATATATGTGGATGAAGTTTGTGGACTATTTAAGCTTGCAGGTATACCCGATGATGTTGCTAAGAAGAAGGTCTTCCCTTTATCTTTGAAGGGAGACGCATTGATATGGAATAGGCTATGTGATGATATGAGATCATGGGACTATAAAAGTTTGAAGTTGGAATTTCATCAAAAGTATTACCATATGCATCTTGTTCATCGTGATCGCAATTATATATATAATTTCCGGCCTCGCGAAGGATAAAGCATCGCTCAAGCTTGGGGGAGGCTTAAATCAATGTTATATTCATGCCCCAATCATGAGCTCTCAAGAGAAATGATCATTCAAAAATTTTATGCTCGGCTTTCTGAAAACAATCGCACCATGCTCGATACTTCTTGTGCTGGCTCTTTTATGATGAAGACTATTGAATCCAGATGGAATTTATTGGATATAATTAAACGCAACTCTGAAGATTGGGACCTCGACGAAGGTAAGGAGTCAGGTATAACACCTAAGTTTGATTGTGCTAAATCTTTTATGGATACCGATATTTTCCGTAAGTTTAGCACTAAATATGGACTTGACTCTGAGATAGTAGCTTCTTTCTGTGAATCTTTTGCTACTTATATTGATCTCCCTAAGGAGAAGTGGTTTAAATATCATCCTCCCATAGAAGTAAAAGTAGCTCCTATTAAAGTTGAAGAAAAGACTGTCACTTATAATGATCCTATTGTTCCTACTTCTTATGTTGAGAAACCACCTTTCCTTGTTAGAATAAAGGATCATGCTAAAGCTTCAACTGTTGTTCGTAAAAGAAATATTAGAACTTATACACCTCCTGAGCTAGTTAAAGTAGAACCTAATATTGCTATTGTTAAAGATCTCTTGTCTGATAATATTGATGGGCATGTTATTCAGTTCGAAGGTGAAACTGCTAGAATTGCTAAACCTTGTGATAAAGATAAACATAGACCTATGGTAGGCGTGTCTGTTATTTCTGTTAAAATAGGAGATCATTGTTATCATGGCTTATGTGATATGGGTGCTAGTGCTAGTGCAATACCTATTGACTTATACAAAGAAATTATGCATGACATTGCACCTGTTGAGTTAGAAGAAATTGATGTTACTATTAAACTTGCTAATAGAGATACTATTTCACCAATGGGAATTGTTAGAGATGTTGAAGTCTTGTGTGGGAAAACTAAATATCCTGCTGATTTTCTTGTTCTTGGTTCCCCACAAGATAGTTTTTGTCCCATTATATTTGGTAGACCCTTGTTAAATACTGTCAATGCTACCATAGATTTCACAAAGAATGTTGTTACTGTTGGCTTGGATGATATGGTTCATGAGTTTAATTTCTCTAAATTTAGTAAACAATGTCGTGAGGAAGAATTACCTAGTAAGGATGAAATTATTGGTCTTGCTTCTATTGCCGTACCTCCTAGTGATCCTTTAGAACACTATTTGCTAGACCATGAGAATGAAAGAAGGGAAATAGATGAAGTATTCTTTAAACAGGAACCTATTCTGCAACACAACTTGCCTGTTGAAATTTTAGGGGATCCTCCTCCACCCAAGGGTGATCCCGTGTTTGAGCTTAAACCTTTGCCTGATAATCTTAAATATGCTTATCTTGATGAAAAGAAGATATATCCTGTTATTATTAGTGCTAACCTTTCAGAGCATGAAGAAGAAAGATTATTGAAAACTCTGAAGAAGCATCGTGCTGCTATTGGATATACTCTTGATGATCTTAAGGGCATTAGTCCCACTCTATGTCAACATAAAATAAATTTGGAAGCAGATGCCAAACCAGTTCGTGATCCTCAACAACGTTTGAATCCTAAAATGAAAGAAGTGCTAAGAAAAGAAATACTAAAGCTTCTGGAGGCAGGTATAATCTATCCCGTTGCTGATAGTGAGTGGGTAAGTCCTGTCCATTGTGTCCCTAAGAAGGGAGGTATTACTGTAGTTCCTAATGATAAATATGAATTGATTCCACAAATAATTATCACAGGTTATAGGATGGTAATTGATTTCCGCAAATTAAATAAAGCAACTAAGAAATATCATTACCCCTTACCTTTTATTGATAAAATGCTAGAAATATTATGCAAACATACACACTATTGCTTTCTAGATGGTTATTCTGGTTTCTCTCAAATACCTGTGTCGGCTAGAGATCAATCAAAGACTACTTTTACATGCCCTTTTGGTACTTTTGCTTATAAACGTATGCCTTTTGGTTTATGTAATGCACCTGCTACCTTTCAAAGATGCATGATGGCTATATTCTCTGACTTTCGTGAAAAGATTTGTGAGGTTTTCATGGACGACTTTTCCGTCTATGGTTCCTCTTTTGATGATTGCTTGAGCAATCTTGATCGAGTTTTGCAGAGATGTGAAGAAACTAATCTTGTCTTGAATTGGGAAAAGTGCCACTTTATGGTTAATGAAGGTATCGTCTTGGGGCACAAAGTTTCTGAAAGAGGTATTGAAGTTGATAAAGCCAAGGTTGATGCTATTGAAAATATGTCATGTCCCAAGGACCTCAAAGGTATAATAAGTTTCCTTGGTCACGCTGGATTTTACAGGAGGTTCATTAAGGACTTCTCAAAAATTTCTCGGCCTCTGACTAATTTATTGCAAAAAGATATACCATTTGTCTTTGATGATGATTGTGTGAAGCATTTGAAACACTTAAGAAAGCATTAGTCTCTGCACCTGTTGTTTAGCCACCTGATTGGAATTTACCCTTTGAAATTATGTGTGATGCTAGTTATGATGTAGGTGTTGTTCTAGTGAAAAGAGTTGATAAGAAATTAAATGTTATTCATTATGCTAGTAAGACTCTAGACAATGCTCAAAGAAATTATGCTACTACTGAAAAAGAGCTTTTAGCAGTTGTATATGCTTGTGATAAGTTCAGATCTTATATTGTTGATTCTAAAGTAACTATTCACACTGATCATGCCGCTATTAAATACCTTATGGAAAAGAAAGATGGTAAACCTAGACTTATTAGATGGGTTCTCTTGCTACAAGAATTTGATTTGCATATTGTTGATAGAAAGGGAGCAGAGAACCCCATTGCAGACAACTTGTCTAGGTTAGAGAATATTCTTGATGGCCCACTACCTATTAATGATAGCTTTCCTGATGAACAATTAAATGTTATAAGTACTTCTCGTAGTACTCCATGGTATGCTGATTATGCTAATTATATTGTTGCTAAATTTATACCACCTAGCTTCACATACCAGCAAAAGAAAAAGTTTTTCTATGACTTGAGACATTACTTTTGGGATGACCCACATCTTTATAAAGAAGGAGTAGATGGTGTTATTAGACGTTGTGTACCTGAGCATGAACAAGAACAGATCCTACGCAAGTGTCATTCCGAGTCTTATGGAGGACACCACGCTGGAGATAGAACTGCACATAAGCTATTGCAATCTGGTTTTGATTAGCCTACTCTCTTCAAGGATGCCCGTAAGTTTGTCTTGTCCTATGATGAATGTCAAAGAATTGGTAATATTAGTAGACGTCAAGAAATGCCTATGAATTATTCACTCGTTATTGAACCATTTGATGTTTGCGGCTTTGATTATATGGGACCTTTTCCTGCCTCTAATGGATATACACATATTTTAGTTGTTGTTGATTACGTTACTAAGTGGGTAGAAGTTATTCCAACTAGTAGTGCTGATCATAACACTTTTAATAAAATGCTTAAAGAAGTTATTTTTCTGAGGTTTGGAGTCCCTAGATATTTAATGACTGATGGTGGTTCACACTTTATTCATGGTGCTTTCCATAAAATGCTTGCTAAGTATGATGTTAATCACAGAATTGCATCTCCTTATCAGCCTCAGTCTAGTAGTCAAGTAGAGTTGAGCAATAAAGAGCTTAAATTAATTTTCCAAAAGACTGTTAATAGGTCTAGAAAGAATTGGTCCAAGAATCTTGATGATGCATTATGGGCTTATAGAACTGCATATAAAAATCCTATGGGTATGTCTCCGTATAAAATGGTTTATGGAAAAGTATGTCACTTACCTCTCGAACTAGAACATAAGGAATATTGGGCTATTAAAGAGCTCAACTATGATTTTAAACTTGCCCGTGAGAAGAGGTTATTTGATATTAGCTCACTTGATGAATGGAGAACCCAAGCTTATGAAAATGCCAAGTTGTTTAAAGAAAAAGTTAAAAGATGGCATGACAAAAGGATACAAAAGCGTGAGTTTAATGTAGGTGATTATGTATTGCTATACAACTCTCGTTTAAGATTTTTTGCAGGAAAACTTCTCTCTAAATGGGAAGGCCCCTATGTTATCGAAGAGGTCTATCATTCTGGTGCCATAAAAATCAACAACTTCGAGGGCACAAATCCGAAGGTGGTAAACGGTCAAAGAATCAAACATTATATCTCAGGTAATCCCATAAATGTTGAAACCAATATTATTGAAACAGTAACCCCGGAGGAATACATAAAGGACACTTTCCGGAACGTTTCAAACTCCGAAAAGGAATAGGTATGTGGTACGGTAAGTAAACAGACTCCAAAACAATTTTTAAGGCAATACTTCTCTGTTTTGGAATATTTCGAAAAATAGAAAAATAAGTAGCAGTCCAGGAAGGACACGAGGGCCCCACGAGGGTGGTGGGCGCGCCCCCCTACCTTGTGAGCACTCGTGTGCCTTCTGGACTCCTTTTTCTTGCACGATACGTATTTTGGTCGGTAAAAATTCATTATATAACCTCCTGAAGGTTTTGACTCCTGTATCACGCAAACCTCCTCTATTCTTGTTTCAAGCTGTTTTCTGTCAGGGTTTTCCAGGCTAGGCATCATGTCGTCTCCCTCCTCCAACAATGGTGACAACGATGCTTGGTTGATGAAGATAGATCTGAAGAGGGAAGAACCCACGAGGGTCAACAAGGATGAAAGGATCAAGAAGGCCACGGAGGATTAGGCTCCAGCAGCAAAAGACATCCTTCAACTTGATCATAACCTTCTTACCCCAACTGAGATCGAAGCTTTCAAGATGATTGAGTTAGCTCGTATACAAAACAAGTATCTCACACAAGAGAATATTTTGTTGAAGGAGCATATTGTTGCACTCAAAGGCATTATTCGCAAGCTGGAGGACCTCTTACACTCAATGTGTGATTATCCATCACCTCCACCTTCTTCACCAACCAAGGAGATATAATCACATGGGTATGGGCACTCCCCTTGGCAACTGCCAAGCTTGGGGAGGTGCCCCGGTATCGTATCACCATCACAACTCCTATCTTTGCCGTTTTTCTTAGTTCGATCCTATTAGTAGTATCTTGATCTAGTAGAATAAAGTTTATGGCATGATCTAGTTTTGAGTTTTGCTTTATGATCTCTCTTTGTAATCGAGTCTGTGAGTTATATATAATAAGATTAGCGTTGAGTCAAGGGCTTAATTATTTTGCCATGACCTTGGGTGAATAAAAGAAAACAGAAAAAGAATAAAAAGAAACAAAGAGTTCATATTGATCTTATTGAGAGTAATGACTTCACATAGAAAGAGTATGATGATTAAAAGTTGTTGGGAGTTGGCAGACATAGCTTTGGTCATTGTTGCAATTAATAGGAAGTAATAAGGAAAGAGAGGTTTTCATGTATAGATATATTATCATTGACATCTTTTATGATTGGGAGCACTCATTAAAATATGACATGCTAAAGAGTTGATGTTGGACAAGGAAGACAACGTAATGAGTTATGTCTTTCTTATATCTGAGATAAAGTATGTTGTCATCGATCCTCTAACTTGTTGAGCTTGCCTTTCCCCCTCATGCTAGCCAAATTCTCAGCACCAAGTAGAAATACTGCTTGTGCTTCCAAATACCCTTAAACCAGTTTTGCCATGAGAGTTCACCATATCTACCTATGGATTGAGTAAGATCCTTCAAGTAAGTTGTCATCGGTGCAAAGCAATAAAAATTGCTCTAAATATATATGATTGATTGGTGTGGGAGAAATAAGCTTTATACGATCTTGTGATGTGGAAGTAATAAAAGCTACGGACTGCATAATAAAGGTTCATATCACAAGGGGCAATATAAAGTGATGTTCTTTCGCATTGAGATTTTGTGCATCCAACCATAAAAGCGCATGGCAACCTCTGCTTCCCTCTGCGAAGGGCCTATTCTTTACTATTATCTTCTACCTATTGCAAGAGTCATGGTGATCTTCACCTTTTCTTTTTCATTTTATCCTTTGGCAAGCTCAGCATGTTGGAAAGAACATGATATATATATATATATAATTGGATGTAGGGGAGCATGAACCATTATTGTTGACATTACCCTTGAGGTGAAAGGTTGTGGGGCAAAACTATAAGCCCCTATCTTTCTCTGTGTCCGATTAAAACTCCGTAACCACAAGTATTGCGTGAGTGTTAGCAATTATGGACGACTAAATGATAGTTGAGTATGTGGACTTGCTTTTTAGCTCTGACATAGACTCTTTCCGATGTTATGATAAATTGCAATTGCTTCAATGACTGAGATTATAGTTTGTCGGAGCCCAGTAAGGTTTATGATTTATACTTTTGCATTGTGAATAGATCATCACTTGGACATAAGTAATCATGTGACAAAATCTATATATGTTGCTGTTATGAGAATAATCATGATGCCTTCATGTCTGTATTTTATTTTTATCAACGCCTCTACCTCTAAACATGAGGACATATTTATTGTTATCGGCTTTTCACTTGAGGACAAGCGAGGTCTAAGCTTGGGGGAGTTGATACGTCCATTTTGCATCATGCTTTTATATCAATATTTATTGCATTATGGACTGTTATTTCACTTTATGTCACAATACTTATGGCTATTCTCTCTTATTTTACAAGGTTTACGTAAGGAGGGAGAATGCCGGCAGCTGGAATTCTGGGCTGGAAATGGAGCAAATATTAGAGACCTATTCTACGCAACTCCAAAAGTCCTGAAACTCCACGGAACATCTTAAAATAAATAAAGAAAAATCCTTGCCAAAGATGAAGGCCAGGGGGCCCACACCCTGCTCAGGGGGTGCGCCCCCTACCTCGTGGGCCCCCTGGTGGCTCTCCGACGTCTATCTTCTCCTATATGAAGTCTTTCGATGAGAAACAAATAAGAAGGAACTTTTCGGGACGAGACTCCGCTGCCACGAGGCGGAACCAATCTAGAGCTCCGGCAGAGCTGTTCTGCCGGGGATACTTCCCTCGCGGAGGGGGAAATCATCACCATCGTCATCACCAACGCTCCTCTCATCGGGAGAGGGCAATCTCCATCAACATCTTCACCAACACCATCTCATCTCCAAACCCTAGTTCATCTCTTGTATCCAATTCTTGTCTCAAAGTCCGAGATTGGTGCTAGTAGGTTGCTAGTAGTGTTGATTACTCCTTGTAGTTGATGCTAGTTGTTTTATTTGGTGGAAGATCATATGTTTAGATCCTATATGCATATTATTACCCCTCTGATTATGAACATGAATATGCTTTGTGAGTAATTACGTTTGTTCCTGAGGACAAGGGAGAAGTCTTGCTATTAGTAGTCATGTGAATTTGGCATTCGTTTGATATTTTGATAAGATGTATGTTGTCTAGCCTCTAGTGGTGTTATGTGAACGTCGACTACATAACACTTCACTATTATTTGTTCCTAGAGGAAGGCATTGGGAAGTAAGAAGTAGATGATGGGTTGCTAGGGTGACAGAAGCTTAAACCCTAGTTTATGCGTTGCTTCATAAGGGGCTGATTTGGATCCACATGTTTCATGCTATGGTTAGGTTTACCTTAATACTTTTATTGTAGTTGTGGATGCTTGCGATAGAGGTTAATCATAAGTGGGATGCTTGTTCAAGTAAGAACAGCACCCAAGCACCGGTCCACCCACATATCAAATTATCAAAGTATCGAACGCGAATCATATGAACGTGATGAAAACTAGCTTGACGACATTCCCATGTGTCCTCGGGAGCGCTTTTCCTATTATAAGAGTTTGTTCCAACTTGTCCTTTGCTACAACAGGATTGGGCCACCTTGCTGCACTTTATTTACTTTTGTTACTTGTTGCTCGTTACAATTTATCTTATCACAAAACTATATGTTACCACTTATTTCAGTACTTGCAGAGAATACCTTGCTGAAAACCGCTTATCATTTCCTTCTGCTCCTCGTTGGGTTCGACACTCTTACTTATCGAAAGGACTACGATAGATCCCTTATACCTGTGGGTCATCAGACGATGCAAGACCTCCTCCGGAGTGGCCTAGCTAGGCAGGCTCACGAGGAGCGGAGATATGTAGGCGAGGCGAACCTCATGAGGCTCTCGTGACGTAAGCCGTGACGATCGACACCAGGCGGGCGACAGCGCGCACAGCGTCCTTGTTTCCTCTTTGGTGCAAAGGGGGTAAGCGCAGCCGTGGAGTACCGAGGCCTCAGGCAAAGGTTGCTATTTTGGTGCAACAGGACCAAGACCATGGACTGCAAGACGGAGGTCATCGTGGAGCCCAGAACAGCGTCACTACCAGAACTTTGTGCAGGCGAAGACTACTTTTGTCAGGATAGCTTGTACTAGTTGTCCCCCTTCAAATTAGCCCGCCATTGTGGGCTCCCTTACCACTTGATATTTGGGAAGAGGACCAAGGCCTCTATAAATAGGATAAGCCACCACAGTGGAGGGGATATGATCTGATCTGATCTAACCTGAGCTAGAGAGAGACCACCTCACACATAAGCTCACCGAGCACAAGAATGCCTCAACCTCAGGAGGCCGTTCTGCCCTTGTATTGTTCATCATCCGCCCAAGAGGTAATCCACCACCACCACACTGGAGTAGGGTATTACACCACAACGGTGGCCCGAACCAGTATAAACCCTGTGTCCTTCCGTGTTGTGAGTTCGTCGAGTTCGTTCGCAAGATCCTAGCAAGCTAGAGCATAGATCGGTTGGAGGGATAGACTTCGCGCGCACCCCAGTGTTCGAACCTTAAGGGTTTGTCGGGACCCCAACCCCGAAATTTGGTGCGCCAGGTAGGGGTGCGCCGAAGCCTTCTTCTTCGTCGACCCACACTTCGTCACTCCACCAAGCTCATGGCCGACGCCCGTCGAGCACGCGCTGAGCGCCGGGCCGCCCTCGCCACCCGTGCTACTCAGACGGCTCCCGTCGGTGGGCCGCCTCGTCGATCTTCGTCCCCCGCTGCCAACGCTGCCACCGGCCCGGTGGGGAACAAGCAGCAGGCGTCCTCGCAACATCCTTCGGTGCGGCAGGACGGTCGCACCGCTACTCCATCACTCACTCCTGCTGCCTCTTCGTCTCACGCGCACCACGCTCCCTTGGAGGCGCGGGCCGCGCTCATCACGGCAAACGAGCTCCTGAGTTACCGCCCTGTCGACGACGTCTATGAGGAGTGGCTCGACCGCGTCGCCGAGCTCGTCCATGCCGCGGGGGCTCTCTGGCGTCGTCTCACTCTCTGCCTCCCCCTCAGCAGGCCGCGGGCAACGGGGCCCGTGGCGCGCCTCCACCACCTCGACCCCAAGACGGTGCCTTGGCGCCAAGGCGCATGCCTCCGCGGCGTGATCCGCCGTGCCCGGCGCCCGCGCGTGAAGAAAGGAGCTGCGAGGAAATACCGCGACCGCGAGAAGCTGCACCAGCGCTCCCCGCGCCGCCTCATCAAGACCGCGCGCCGCCTGCGGTGGCACGGCGCGAACCTCGCCAAGACCAAGCTCCGCCCCTGAAGCGGGCTCCAGCAACCACGGCAGGCTGCCGCGCCTTCACCCCTGAGCTGCGTAGCGTTGCCTGGCCAGGCAAGTTCAAGCCAGACCTGCCTCCTCAGTACGACGACACTGCCGACCCCGCGGAGTTCCTGCAGCTCTATGAGTTGAGCATCAAAGCGGCCAACGGCGACAAGAAGGTCATGGCGAACTAGTTTCCCATGGCTCTCAAGGATGGGGCCCGCTCCTGACTCCTAAACCTGCAGCACGGCTCGATCTCCTCATGTGACGAGATGCGCGACCGCTTCGTCGCCAACTTCCAGGGCACTCATGACCGCCCATTGGTCGCGGGCGACCTATGCCGCATCAAGCAACAACCAGGACAGACCCTCCAGAAGTACATCCAGCACTTCAACAGCACCCGCCTCAAGATTCCCAAGGTCTCGGACGAGGCCATCATCTCTGCGTTTTCCGACGGCGTCCGCGACGTCAAGATGAAGGAAGAGCTGGCCATCCATGAGGAGCTTTGCACATCTCAGGAGCTGTTCAACCTGGCGACCAGGTGTGCAAGAGCTGAGGAGGGGCGCCTCTCTCTCCTCGAGCTGCTAGCTGCAAGAGTGGAGGAAAAGAAGGCCAAGGCCAAGGACGTGAAGCGCAAAGAGGCAGTCGTGCTCGCAGCAGAGCCCGACACCAAGCGAGGCAGAGATCAGCCCGGGTCATCCAAGAACGGCCGGCCCTTCTGCGCCTTCCACAACCTGAACACCCACAACACCAGCGACTACCAAGAGCTCAGAGCTATTGGAGAAGGATGCTTCAGCCGACACCCCCAGCTCAACGACCGGGGCTACGACCGCGGAGGAGGACGAGGAGGCGGACGCTGGGACGACCGTGGCCCGCGCCAGGAGTGGCGCGACCGACCTCGCGAGGACCGCTGGCAGGATCAACCTCGCGAGGGCACCTGGAGGGACCCGCCTTGCGAGGATCGCCCCCAGGGCAATGCCGGTCTTCCCCCACTGCCGCCGCCAAGGAGGAACGACGACCATCACCAGGACGAGGGGGCTGGGGGCTTCCAGGAGCCGCGCGCAGTCACTTGCATCTTGGGCTGCGCTCAGGCCCCAGCCTCTCAGCGCATCTTCAAACAGTTCGCTCGCGAGGTGAACACGGCGCTCCCCAAGCTCGAGGCCACGCGCCCGCTCCGGTGGTCCCAATGTGCCATCACCTTTAGCTCGGCCGACCAGCTCAAGTGTGCAGCCACCGCTGGCACACTCCCTATGTTGTGCTCCCCAATCATCAGCAATGTGCAAGTCACCAAGACTCTCATCGATGGCGGCGCAGGGCTCAACATCCTATCCGCCGACACATTTGACAGCCTCCAAGTGCCCTATGAGCAGCTCCAGCCAACCAAGCCTTTCTCAGGAGTGACTGACGGTTCCACCACACCGATAGGGCAAGTCCGCCTGCCTGTCACCTTAGGGGAGCGCAAGAATTACCGCACCGAGCTCATCGACTTCGACGTCACACACATCCGCCTGCCGTACAACGCCATCCTCGGGTACCCAGCCCTGACCAAGTTCATGGCAGTCACTCACCACGGCTACAACGTCCTCAAGATGCCAGGAAGCGGGGAGATCATCACGGTACCATGTGAATAAAGGGACGCGGTGTGCTCCCTTGAGCGCGCCTTCCAAGCCGCGGCAATCGACAACCCTGATAGCAGAAGTGAAGGCCCTCCGGAGACCATCCCCAAGAAGAAGCTACCGCGCCATGCAGGACCCCAAGAAGATGGCATCGCATCAGGAGCCTCGTCAGGATCGGCGCCCGCTCCAGAGGTTCCTCCCTCCACCGCATAGGAAAGCACACCCAGCGCCCTCCTTAGGCAAGGCTCGGGGGCTCTCTTCTGGAGGGCCTCAGACCTTGCCAATCTCACGAGGGAGGCGCTTGGGCACCACTTGGAAGCGTGCTTCGCGGCACGTGTTCCTCAGGAGAGCATGGGGCAAGGAATGGCCACCACCCAGGAGTTCATCATCAAGAGCCATGCGTGGCGACAGCCACTCACAGAGTATGGCTCACCACCCGGGCAAGGGTGGTGAGCTGCGCGCCTGCATTGACATCCTAGGTCTCAACAGGGCCGCATCTCAGGAACGCTTCTGGCCATCACGTGCAGGCCGCTGTGAGGGTCCACCACACAGCTTCGTTCGCATGCCCTTCGGCTTGCCGAGCGTGGGGTCGGCCCACCAGCACAATGTGCGGCAAGTCCTGGCGGCTCAGGAGGCCAGGTTCCATGCCGCTCTGGAGGAGATGGCGATGGCCTTCAAGGAACCTCCTGAGCCCCCAGAGCCTCCCGAGGCTCAGGGTCCCGGCGGCTCATGAGGAGTCATTCCTTCAACGCGTGGCTTCAGCTACACCAGCTCTACTTCGTCTACAGACCCAGGTGACATCTTCCAAATTCTTTTAAGTTGGGAGCGCCCCTCGAGCTGCACTATTCCCAGGCCGCGTGGGTCCGTCCATGTGGCATGTATCACTTTTACTTATGTCTTTAGCTTACCTTGCTGGGGGCGCCCCACGGGCTGCATCATCCCCACGCCGCTCGGGCCAGACCCAGTGGCATGTATATTCCTGCATTTATCCTAGTCGATCTGCTCTTCATGCCTAACCTGCCGAACCGCTATCGCCTATTTGATCACCTCCCACCACGGGTCCGTTCGCCCCATGCAATTTGCTTGCACGTTAAAAGGGGGGCTCCTGAGCATCACGACTCAGGAGCTCTTACTGGCTCTCCAGCCCTCACCCCCTGGCCTTGACCATGGCATCGCGACCTGGCATACCAGCGGCGGCTGAGCTCGCTCGAGGGCCGGGACCTGAGGACGTAGAGTGCCTGCATCTAACCACCTTGCAGGGACATACAGTCACCAAGACTCAAGACCAGGCGCAACCCGCCTTGAGGTAGGGCCTCCTGAGTCCTGCGCTGGCTCACGAGTGCCTAGATACACCTCGCAGCCCTGTCGTGCAAGCCACGTGTCAGGGCGGGGCTGTACACGCCCCGGGGGCTCCTCCGGAGGGGGCCCCCCATCCCACGCCCAAGTGGAAGCTCCATGCTCCATGCTGGCTGTTGACACTGCCGAGGAGCGGCTATGCCCGTGCACAAGCGGAAGCACTATGCTCCACGTTGGTGATAAACAACTGAGGGTGACCCCACGGCCGTACCAACCTCAGGGAGCCCAGAGCTCAATGCCCAGTCCCACCACGACACCTCCCCTCGGGAGAGTCACGCGAGGGGGCTGGGCACGGGGGCTGTGCTCGGGTCACGCCCAAGCACACGCCACCCAACCAGGTCCCCTGGACATGGGCATCGCGCTCCCCTCCCGAGGCCTCGGCGAGGGCATGTATGGAAATTCATTGAACGTCAAGGGGGACTCCTGAGCATCGCCACTCAGGAGCCTAACTGGTGAAAGATCGTGGATGTCGCCTAGAGGGGGGGTGAATAGGCGTTTTAAAATAATTATGGTTTAGGCTTGAACAAATGCGGAATAAACCTAGCGGTTAATTTGCCAAGCACAAAACCTAAAACAACTAGGCTCACCTATGTGCACCAACAACTTATGCTAAGCAAGATAAGCAACTATGAGATAGTAAGATATATGACAAAGAACAATATGGCTATCACAAAGTAAAGTGCATAAGTAGAGGGCTCGGGTAAGAGATAACCGAGGACGGCGGAGACGACGATGTATCCCGAAGTTCACACCCTTGCGGATGCTAATCTCCGTTTGGAGCGGTGTGGAGGCACAATGCTCCCCAAGAAGCAACTAGGGCCACCGTAATCTCCTCACGCTCTCGCACAATGCAAGATGTCGTGATTCCACTAAGGGACCCTTGAGGGCGGTCACCGAACCCGTACAAATGTCAACCCTTGGGGGCGGTCACCGAACCCGTACACTTTGGCAACCCTTGGGGGCGGTCGCCGATACCCGTCAAATTGCTCGGGGCAATCTCCACAACCTAATTGGAGACCCCGACGCTTGCCCGGAGCTTTGCACCACAATGATTGAGCTCCGAACACCAACAACCGTCTAGGGCACCCAAGCACCCAAGAGGAACAAGATCAAGGGTACCAAGCACCCAAGAGTAATACGCTTCTCAACTTCTAACTTCCACGTATCACGTGGAGAACTCAAACCGATGCACCAAATGCAATGGCAAGGGCACACGGAGTGCCCAAGTCCTTCTCTCTCAAATCCCACCGAAGCAACTAATGCTAGGGAGGAAAATGAGAGGAAGAACAAGAAAGAGAACACCAAGAACTCCAAGATCTAGATCCAAGGGGTTCCCCTCACATAGAGGAGAAAGTGATTGGTGGAAATGTGGATCTAGATCTCCTCTCTCTTTTCCCTCAAAAACTAGCAAGAATCCATGGAGGGATTGAGAGTTAGCAAGCTCGAAGAAGGTCAACAATGGGGGAAGAACACGAGCTCAAAGTATAGGGAACCATTGGGGAAGAAGACCCCCTTAAATAGGTCCCCACGAATCTGCCCGTTATGTACAGAATAACATAGGAGCGGTACAACCTCTATGAGCACCGGTACAACCGGTAACAGGCAATAAGCGGTACAACCGGCCCACAACCGCCCAACAACCGCGCCACAACAGAGACCAGTCCGGTGGTAGAGCGGTACATGACCGGTACAACCTCTGGACCAATTCTGGAGCGGTACAACCGCTCCAAACACAGGTTGTACCGGTCAAGCGGTACAACCTCTCCATGGGGCGGTACAACCTCTCTGTGTAAAACAGGCAATATCAAAACAGCCACAACTTTCGCATACGAGCTCCGAATTCAACGAAACCAAGTTTGTTGGAAAGCTAAGGACAAGCGCTAACACAATCTTGAGAGAAATATCAATAAGAAGCAAATGAGAAAAGGACCATAATAAAATGGTGAGAACCCTTCCTCGGAGAAGACCGGTAAAACCTCCAACACCGAAAACATCATAGAAGATGCATGTGAACTCCATTTTCGATGAACTCAAGCTTGTCATCAAGATGACCATAAGCTCTAAGACTCACAAATGGAACTAAACAAGAACCAAGAAAGATGATGCAAGGATGCAATGGTTTGAGCTCTCGACTAATGATACGATCAAGCTACTCCCTAGAGAGCCCCCCTTGATAGTACGGCAATCGATCCTAGAACCCGGTCTCCCAACTACCACTATGAGACCGGTAAAATAGAAAACCTATCAAGGGCAAACATTTGCCTTGCACATAGTCCACTTGAGCTAGATGATGACGATCTTGACTTCCTCAAGTTGGACCACCTTTCTTGATTGTGTTCGCTCGATGAAGACTAGTTGATTGCTCCCCCATACTCCACTATGGGTGAGCCACTCTTTGGCACATCTTCAAAATTCCATTGACACCACAATGAACGGCAAGCTTCAAGCTTGATTGCTCCCCCATACTCCATTATGGGTGAGCCACTCTTCGAGTTGCTCCACTTGAACTTGCACACTGCAAACTTGATGGCGATCACCACTTGATGTCATCCTCCATGGGTTGTATGAGATCTTCCTCTTGACGCAAGACCATGGAAACATACCTAACCCCACAAAGAACTCTCACGAAGACCATGGGTTAGTACACAAAGCTTAATTGACAATGCTTACCATACCATGGGATCACTTGATCCCTCTCGGTACATCTTCTACGCTTTGTGGGTTGGTTAACTTGATTCACTCTTTGACTTAGTCTTGATCAACCTCTCACAAGACCAGTCTTTAGGTAATTCCTTGAATAGCACCTTGCTCGACACAAACTCTCCTTGAAACCAACACATGTACTCCAAGAAAAGCCTATGGACAAAAACCTTCAAATATAACTCAAGGCAACCATTAGTCCATAGAGATTGTCATCAATTACCAAAACCAAATATGGGGGCACCGCATGTTCTTTCAACTGGTCACATAGCCCCTCACTCCTTGGTCCGTCCTGGTCTCCGGTCGGTCCAACAGCGGTTGAGGTATGCGCGGGGCCGGGCTCTGTGGACGTAGAACATTAATCTATCTTCGTGAACTCTCCCTATATGTTGTTCGCACGTCAAGGGGGACTCCTGAGCATCGTAACTCAGGAGCCTAACTGGTCACGTAGCCCCTCACTCCTTGGTCCGTCTTGGTCTCCGGTCGGCCCAACAGCGGTTGAGGTATGTGCGGGGCCAGGCTCTGCCGACGCAGAACAAAGCAAATAGGAAGGAAAAGGCAAAATCTCGAAGCAAATATTACAAGCACATTGTTCTCACAATATGAAATGAAAAGTATAAACACCTCCACGAGGCCTGATGTATGTCGCAGGAATGGAACGAGAAGAATAGCCGCAGGTCACCCCTGGATGTCGCCATCGCCTGCGGAAGGTGCTTCCCCACGGGCGACGATGTGCTCGCCTTTACCACCAGGCGCGGATGGGCGAGCTTGGCATCTACCATGACCCACTTGTATCGAATGTTGTCGTACCGGTGCTCAAGATCGAGTTGGCCTTGCTGGACGCGACGAAGTTAGCGCATCCAGAGATGTGTCCCTCGCTGACGCGGAGGAAGAAGAAATGGTGCAGGAGCGCCACGGACGGCATCACGCCCAGGTACGCCTCACAGTAGTAGGCAAAGATGGGTAGGAGGAGGACAGAGTTGGGATGGAGGTGCAACGCTTGCAACCCATAGTGTTCGAGGACTTCATAAAAGAAATCAGAGAAGGGAGGAACCAACCCGACAGCAACGCCACTCGAGAACAAAGGGGAAGAAGGTGCTCCCCTCAGGCTCTGGCTCGTCCGAGGCAAGCCGGAGCTCCGTCTTCCCCCACTCGTTGCTCTCTCCCGCCGCCAGTAGGCGCACGGAGGCAAGGCTCTTCTCCATGACAGTGGGCGCCTCAAAAGCGGGCCGTACCAAGCGGGGGATGAGGAAGTCCTGGCCTTGCGCGGTGCCATGGGCGGTAGATGCAGAGCGAGGCCGGAGCAGATCTGTAGGTAGCGGCGGCGAAGATAAAGAAAGGGGGTCTTGAGCGAGGCGAGGAAGAAGCAATGAAGGCAAGTGCCCCTCACGCCATCCTTTTGTCAGGTCACGCCATCCTTTTGTCAGGTCAAGCATTGCCGAAACAGCATGGTGAAGCGGAGACGCCGACGTCCAATCAACCGCCACCCGTCAACCGAGGCCGCAGGCTTTTGGGGCCCGCGGTGCTTCGAGCTTGACCCTTGTCTTCGCCGTGAAGCCAAGCCCGTGCGCACCTTGGGCCTGGGGGCTACTGTCGGCGTTCTGGGAACGGGGGTCCCCAGACTTTCCTGCCTGCGACCGATGACGTGGCTGACCAGCAGGCCGTACGACCCATCTTCACCAACAAAGCACTCAAGACCCTTGCGAGGCGGACGATGCAATACCTCCTCCGGAGTGTCCTAGCTAGGCAGGCTCACGAGGAGCAGAGATATCAAGGTGAGGCGATGTTGGGGAACGTAGCAGAAATTCAAAAAATTTCCTATGTACCACCAAGATCTATCTATGGAGAGACCAGCAACGAGTGGAAGGAGAGTGCATCTACATACCCTTGTAGATCACTAAGCGGAAGCGTTCAAGTGAACGGGGATGATGGAGTCGTACTCGTCGTGATTCAAATCACCGATGATCAAGTGCCGAACGCACGGCACCTCCGTGTTCAACACACGTACAGCCCGGTAACGTCTCCCAAGCCTTGATCCAGCAAGGAGAGAGGGAGAGGTTGAAGAAGACTCCATCCAGCAGCAGCACAACAGCGTGGTGGTGGTGGAGGAGTGTGGCAATCCTGCAGGGCTTCGCCAAGCACCACGGGAGAGGAGGAGTACTTGTGAGAGGGGGAGGGCTGCGCCAGAACTTCGTGTGTAGCTCCCATGCACCTCCCCACTATATATAGGGGTGGAGGGGCTGGTTTCTTGCCCTCCAAGTCCATTGGGGCGTTGGCCAAGGTGGGAGGAAAGAAATCCCATCATTTCCTTCCCCACCGATTGTTATCCCCCCTTTTTAGGGATCTTGATCTTATCCCTTCGGGATATGATCTTATTCCTTCTAAGGGAGGATCTTGTTGCGCCTTGACCAGGGGTGTGGGGCCTTGCCCCCACTACCCACGTTCATGTGGGTCCCCCCATGCAGGTGGGCCCCACTCCGGAACCTTCTAGAACCTTCCCGGTACAATACCGAAAAATCCCGAACATTTTCCGGTGGCCAAAATAGGACTTCCCATATATAAATCTTTACCTCCGGACCATTCCGGAACTCCTCGTGACGTCCGGGATCTCATCCGGGACTCCGAACAACATTCGGTAACCACATACAAACTTCCTTTATAACCCTAGCGTCATCGAACCTTAAGTGTGTAGACCCTACGGGTTCGGGAGACATGTAGACATGACCGAGACGTTCTCCGGTCAATAACCAACAGCGGGATCTGGATACCCATGATGGCTCCCACATGTTCCACGATGATCCCATCGGATGAACCACGATGTCAAGGACTTAATCAATCCCGTATTCAATTCCCTTTGTCTATCGGTATGTTACTTGCCCGAGATTCGATCGTCGGTATCCAATACCTTGTTCAATCTCGTTACCGGCAAGTCACTTTACTCGTTCCGTAACACATCATCCCGTGATCAACTTCTTGGTCACATTGCGCATATGATGATGTCCTACTGAGTGGGCCCAGAGATACCTCTCCGTTTACACGGAGTGACAAATCCCAGTCTCGATCAGCATAAAACAATAGATACTTTCGGAGATACCTGTAGTGCACCTTTATAGTCACCCAGTTACGTTGTGACGTTTGATACACCCAAAGCACTCCTACGGTATCCAGGAGTTACACGCTCTCATGGTCGAAGGAAGATATACTTGACATTGGCAAAGCTCTAGCAAATGAACTACACGATCTTTTGTGCTAGTCTTAGGATTGGGTCTTGTCCATCACATCATTCTCCTAATGATGTGATCCCGTTATCAACGACATCCAATGTCCATAGCCAGGAAACCATGACTATCTGTTGATCACAACGAGCTAGTCAACTAGAGGCTCACTAGGGACATATTGTGGTCTATGTATTCACACGTGTATTACGATTTCCGGATAATACAGTTATAGCATGAATAAAAGACAATTATCATGAACAAGGAAATATAATGATAATACTTTTATTATTGCCTCTAGGGCATATTTCCAACAGTCTCCCACTTGCACTAGAGTCAATAGTCTAGTTCACATCGCTATGTGATTAACACTCACAGGTCACATCGCCATGTGACTAACACCCAAGAGTTTACTAGAATCAGTAGTCTAGTTCACATCACTATGTGATTAATACTCAATGAGTTTTAGGTTTGATCATGTTGCTTGTGAGAGAGGTTTTAGTCAACGGGTCCGAACCTTTCAGATCCGTGTGTGTTTTACAAATCTCTATGTCATCTCCTAGATGTAGCTACCACGCTCTATTTGGAGCTAATCCAAATAACTGTTCTACTTGGAGCTATTCTAAATTGTTGCTCCATTATATGTATCCGGTATCTCTACTCAGAGCTATCCGGATAGGTGTCAAGCTTGCATCGACGTAACCCTTTACGACGAACTCTTTTACCACCTCCATAATCGAGAAAAATTCCTTAGTCCACTAATTTCTAAGGATAACTTTGACCGCTGTCCTGTGATCCATTCTTGGATCACTCTTGTACCCCTTGACTGACTCATGGCAAGGCACACTTCAGGTGCGGTACTCAGCATGGCATACTGTAGATCCTACGTCTAAAGTATAGGGGACGACCTTTGTCCTTTCTCTCTTTTCTGCCGTGGTCGAGCTTTAAGTCCTAACTTCGTACCTTACAACTCAGGCAAGAACTCCTTCTTTGACTGGTCCATCTTGAACACCTTCAAGATCATGTCAAGGTATGTGCTCATTTGAAAGTATTATTAAGCATTTTGATCTATCCTTATAGATCTTGATGCTCAATGTTCAAGTAGCTTAATCCAGGCTTTCCATTGAAAAACACTTTCAAAATAACCCTATACGCTTTCCAGAAATTCTACGTCATTTCTGATCAACAATATGTCAACAACATATACTCATCAGAAATTCTATAGTGCTCCCACTCACTTCTTTGGAAATACAAGTTTCTCGTAAACTTTGTACAAACCCAAAATCTTTGATCATCATCAAAGCACACATTCCAACTCCGAGATGCTCACTCCAGTCCTTAGAAGGATTGCTGGAGCTTTGCATACTTATTAGCATCTTTTGGGATTGACAAAACCTTCCGGTTGTATCACATACAACCTTTCCTCAAGTATAACGTCGAGGAAACAATGTTTTGACATCCTATCTGCAAGATTTCATCAATCATGCAGTAACTGCTAATCCAATTCCAACAGACTCTTAGCATCGCTACGAGTGAGAAAACCTCACCGTAATCAACTCCTTGAACTTGTCGGAAAATATCTTAACGACAAGTCGAGCTTTCTTAATGGTAATTCTTACCATCATTGTCTGTCTTCCTTTTAAAATCCATCCGTACCCAATGGCCTTACGACCATCAAGTATTTCTTCCAAAGTCATGGATCCGTTCTCGAATTTTATGGCCTCGAGCCATTTATCGGAATCCGGGCCCACCATTGCTTCTCCATAGCTCGTAGGTTCATTGTTGTCCAGCAACATGACTTCCAAGACAGGATTACGTACCACTCTGATGTAGTACGTATCCTTGTCATCCCACGAGGTTTGGTAGTGACTTGATCCGAAGTTTCATGATCAATATCATAAGCTTCCACTTCAATTGGTGTAGGTGCCACAGGAACAACTTCCTGTGCTCTGCCACACACTAGTTGAAGAGACGGTTCAATAACCTCATCAAGTTTCCACCATCCTCCCACTCAATTCTTTCGAGAGAAACTTTTCCTCGAGAAAGGACCCGATTCAAGAAACAATCCATATTGCTTTCGGATCTGAATTAGGAGGTATACCCAACTGTTTTGGGTTTCCTATGAAGATGCATTTTATCCACTTTGGGTTCGAGCTTATCAACCTGAAACTTTTTCATATAAGCATCGCAGCCCCAAACTTTTAAGAAACGACAACTTAGGTTTCTCTAAACCATAATTCATACGGTGTCATCTCAACGGAATTACGTGGTGCCCTATTTAAAGTGAATGTCGTTGTCTCTAATGCCTAACCCATGGACAATAGTGGTAATTCGATAAGAGACATCATGGTACGCACCATATCCAATAGGGTGCAACTTGATGTTCGGACACACCATCACACTATGGTGTTCCAGGCGGTATTAATTGCGAAACAATTTCCACAATGTCTTAATTGTGTGCCAAAACTCGTAACTCAGATATTCATCTCTATGATCATATCATAGACATTTTATCCTCTTGTCACAATGATCTTCTACTTCACTCTGAAATTACTTGAACCATTCAATAATTCAGACTTGTGTTTCATCAAGTAAATATTCTCAACATCTACTCGAATCATCTGTGAAGTAAGATCATAATGATATTCACTGCATGCCTCAGCACTCATTGGATTGGACACATCAAAATGTGTTACTTCCAACAAGTTGCTATCTTGTTCCATCTTACTGAAAACGAGGCTTTTCAGTCAGCTTGCCCATGTGGTATGATTTGCATATCTCAAGTGATTCAAAATCAAGTGAGTCCAAACAGTCCATTTGCATGGAGTTTCTTCATGCATATACACCAATAGACATGGTTCGCATGTCTCAAACTTTTCAAAAACGAGTGAGTCCAAAGATCCATCAACATGGAGCTTCTTCATGCGTTTTATACCATTATGACTTACATGGCAGTGCCACAAGTAAGTGGTACTATCATTACTATCTTATATCTTTTGGCATGAAAATGTGTATCACTACGATCGAGATTTAATAAACCATTCAGGTTTAATACTAATCTTGATGGTAGAGGGAGCGTGCGATGTTTGATCACATCAAACTTGGAAACACTTCCAACATATATCGTCAGCTCACCTTTAGCTAGTCTTCGTTTATTCCGTAGCTTTTATTTCGAGTTACTAACACTTAGCAACCGAACCGGTATCTAATACCCTGGTGCTACTAGGAGTACTAGTAAAGTACACATTAACATAATGTATATCCAATATACTTCTATCGACCTTGCCAACCTTCTTATCTACCAAGTATCTAGGGTAATTCTGCTCCAGCGGCTATTCCCCTTATCACAGAAGCACTTAGTCTCGAGTTTGGGTTCAATCTCGGGTTTCTTCACTGGTGCAGCAGCTGATTTGCCGTTTCATGAAGTATCCCTTCTTGCACTTGCCCTTCTTGAAACTAGTGGTTTCACCAACCATCAACAATTGATGCTCCTTCTTGATTTCTACTTTCGCGGTGTCAAACATCGCGAATACCTCAAGGATCATCATATCAATCCCTGATATGTTATAGTTCATCATGAAGCTCTAGCAGCTTGGTGGCAATGACTTTGGGGAAACATTACTATCTCATCTGGAAGATTAACTCCCACTTGATTCAAGTGATTGTTGCACTCAGACAATCTGAGCACAAGCTCAACGATTGAGCTTTTCTCCCTTAGTTTGCAGGCTAAGAAAATCGCCGGAGGTCTCATACCTCTTGACGTGGGCACGAGCCTGAAATCCCAATTTCAGCCCTCGAAACATCTCATATGTTCCGCGACGTTTCGAAAATGTCTTTGGTGCCTCTACTTAAACCATTTAACTGAACTATCACGTAGTTATCAAAACGTGTATGTTCGATGTTCGAAACATCCACAAACGACGTTTGGGGTTCAGCACACTGAGCAGTGCATTAAGGACATAAGCGTTTTACTGTCCGCATAATCGCTACTGTCAACTTTCAACTATATTTTCTCTAGGAACATATCTAAACAGTGGAACTAAAGCGCGAGCTTACGACATAATTTGCAAAAAGGTCTTTTGACTATGTTCAAGATAATTAAGTTCATCTTATGAACTCCCACTTAGATAGACATCCCTCTAGTCATCTAAGTGATTACATGATCCGAGTCAACTAGGCCGTGTCCGATCATCACGTGAGACGGACTAGTCACCATCGGTGAACATCTTCATGTTGATCGTATCTACTATATGACTCATGCTCGACCTTTCGGTCTCCGTGTTCCGAGGCCATGTCTGCACATGCTAGGCTCGTCAAGTTAACCCTAAGTGTTTTCGCTATGTAAAACTGTCTTACACCCGTTGTATGTGAACGTAAGAATCCATCACACCCGATCATCACGTGGTGCTTAGAAGCGACGAACTGTAGCAACGGTGTACAGTTAGGGGAGAACACTTCTTGAAATTTTGTAAGGGATCATCTTATTTACTACCGTCGTCCTAAGTAAACAAGATGCATAAACATGATAAACATCACATGCAATCAAATAGTGACATGATATGGCCAATATCATTTTTGCTCCTTTTGATCTTCATCTTCGGGGCTCCATGATCATCATCGTCACCGGCATGACACCATGATCTCCATCATCATGATCTCCATCATCGTGTCTTCATGAAGTTGTCACGCCAACGACTACTTCTACTTCTATGGCTAACGCGTTTAGCAATAAAGTAAAGTAATTTACATGGCGTTGTTAAATGACACGCGGGTCATACAATAAATAAAGACAACTCCTATGGCTCCTGCCGGTTGTCATACTCATCGACATGCAAGTCGTGAATCCTATTACAAGAACATGATCAATCTCATACATCACATATCATTCATCACATTCTTCTTGGCCATATCACATCACAAAGCATACCCTGCAAAAACAAGTTAGACGTCCTCTAATTGTTGTTTGCATGTTTTACGTGGCTGCTATGGGTTTCTAGCAAGAACGTTTCTTACCTACGCAAAACCACAACGTGATATGCCAATTGCTATTTACCCTTCATAAGGACCCTTTTCATCGAATCCGTTCCGACTAAAGTGGGAGAGACTGGCACCCGCTAGCCACCTTATGCACCAAGTGCATGTCAATCGGTGGAACCTGTCTCACGTAAGAGTACGTGTAAGGTCGGTCCGGGCCGCTTCATCCCACAATACCGTCGAAACAAGATTGGACTAGTAACGGTAAGCATATTGTACAACATCAACGCCCACAACTACTTTGTGTTCTACTCGTGCAAAGAATCTACGCAATAGACCTAGCTCATGATGCCACTGTTGGGGAATGTAGCAGAAATTCAAAAATTTTCCTACGTATCACCAAGATCTATCTATGGAGAGACCAGCAACGAGTGGAAGGAGAGTGCATCTACATACCCTTGTAGATCACTAAGCGGAAGCGTTCAAGTGAACGGGGATGATGGAGTCGTACTCGTCGTGATTCAAATCACCGATGATCAAGTGCCGAACGCACGGCACCTCCGTGTTCAACACACGTACAGCCCGGTAACGTCTCCCAAGCCTTGATCCAGCAAGGAGAGAGGGAGAGGTTGAAGAAGACTCCATCCAGCAGCAGCACAACGGCGTGGTGGTGGTGGAGGAGCGTGGCAATCCTGCAGGGCTTCGCCAAGCACCGCGGGAGAGGAGGAGTACTTGTGAGAGGGGGAGGGCTGCGCCAGAACTTCGTGTGTAGCTCCCATGCGCCTCCCCACTATATATAGGGGTGGAGGGGCTGGTTTCTTGCCCTCCAAGTCCATTGGGGCGTTGGCCAAGGTGGGAGGAAAGAAATCCCATCATTTCCTTCCCCACCGATTGTTATCCCCCCTTTTTAGGGATCTTGATCTTATCCCTTCGGGATATGATCTTATTCCTTCTAAGGGAGGATCTTGTTGCGCCTTGACCAGGGGTGTGGGGCCTTGCCCCCACTACCCACGTTCATGTGGGTCCCCCCATGCAGGTGGGCCCCACTCCGGAACCTTCTAGAACCTTCCCGGTACAATACCGAAAAATCCCGAACATTTTCCGGTGGCCAAAATAGGACTTCCCATATATAAATCTTTACCTCCGGACCATTCCGGAACTCCTCGTGACGTCCGGGATCTCATCCGGGACTCCGAACAACATTCGGTAACCACATACAAACTTCCTTTATAACCCTAGCGTCATCGAACCTTAAGTGTGTAGACCCTACGGGTTCAGGAGACATGTAGACATGACCGAGACGTTCTCCGGTCAATAACCAACAGCGGGATCTAGATACCCACGATGGCTCCCACATGTTCCACGATGATCTCATCGGATGAACCACGATGTCAAGGACTTAATCAATCCCGTATTCAATTCCCTTTGTCTATCGGTATGTTACTTGCCCGAGATTCGATCGTCAGTATCCAATACCTTGTTCAATCTCGTTACCGGCAAGTCACTTTACTCGTTCCGTAACACATCATCTCGTGATCAACTTCTTGGTCACATTGCGCATATGATGATGTCCTACCGAGTGGGCCCAGAGATACCTCTCCATTTACACGGAGTGACAAATCCCAGTCTCGATCAGCATAAAACAATAGATACTTTCGGAGATACCTGTAGTGCACCTTTATAGTCACCCAGTTACGTTGTGACGTTTGATACACCCAAAGCACTCCTACGGTATCCAGGAGTTACACGCTCTCATGGTCGAAGGAAGAGATACTTGACATTGGCAAAGCTCTAGCAAATGAACTACACGATCTTTTGTGCTAGTCTTAGGATTGGGTCTTGTCCATCACATCATTCTCCTAATGATGTGATCCCGTTATCAACGACATCCAATGTCCATAGCCAGGAAACCATGACTATCTGTTGATCACAACGAGCTAGTCAACTAGAGGCTCACTAGGGACATATTGTGGTCTATGTATTCACACGTGTATTACGATTTCCGGATAATACAGTTATAGCATGAATAAAAGACAATTATCATGAACAAGGAAATATAATAATAATACTTTTATTATTGCCTCTAGGGCATATTTCCAACAGGCGAACCTCACGAGGCTCTCGTGACGTAAGCCGTCATGATCGACACCAGGCAGGCGCCAGGCGGGCGCCAGCGCGCACAGCGTCCTTGTTTCCTCTTTTGTGCAAAGGGGGCAAGCGCAGCCGCGGAGTACCGAGGCCTCAGGCAAAGGTTTCTATTTCGGTGCAACAGGACCAAGACCATGGACTGCAAGACGGAGGTCATCATGGAGCCCAGAACAGCATCACTACCAGAATTTTGTGCAGGCGAAGACTACTTTTGTCAGTATAGCTTGTACTAGTTATCCCCCTTCAAATTAGCCCGCCATTGTTGGCTCCCTTCCTGCTCGATATTTGGGAAGAGGACCAGGGCCTCTATAAATAGGACTAGCCACCATAGTGGAGGGGATCTGATCTGAGCTAGAGAGAGACCACCTCACACATAAGCTCACCGAGCACAAGAACGCCTCAACCTCAGGAGGTCGTTCTGCCCTTGTATTGTTCATCATCCACCCAAGAGGCAATCCACCACCACCACACTAGAGTAGGGTATTACACCACAACGGTGGCCCGAACCAGTATAAACCATGTGTCCTTCCGTGTTGTGAGTTCGTCGAGTTCGTCCGCAAGATCCTAGCAAACTAGAGGTAGATCGGTTGGAGGGATAGACTTCGCGCGCACCCCAGTGTTCGAACCTTAAGGGTTTGCCGGAACCCCAACCCCGACAATATTGCCATGCAACTTTCCGCCATTCCATTTACTATGACACGCTCCATCATTGTCATATTGCTTTGCATGATCATGTAGTTGACATTGTATTTGTGGCAAAGCCACCGTTCATAATTCTTTCATACATGTCACTCTTGATTCATTGCATATCCCGGTACACCGCCGGAGGCATTCATATAGAGTCATATCTTGTTATAAGTATCGAGTTGTAATTCTTGAGTTGTAAGAAAATAAAAGTGTGATGATCATCATTATTAGAGCATTGTCCCAAGTGAGGAAGGATGATGGAGACTATGATTCCCCCACAAGTCGGGATGAGACTCCGGACAAAAAATAAAATAAAATAAAAAGAGGCCAAAGAAGCCCAAACAAAAAAAGAGAGAAGGGACAATGCTAATATCCTTTTACTACACTTGTGCTTCAAAGTAGCACGATGATCTTCATAATAGAGAGTCTCCTATGTTATCACTTTCATATACTAGTGGAATTTTTCATTATAGAACTTGGCTTGTATATTCCAATGATGGGCTTCCTCAAAATGCCCTAGGTCTTCGTGAGCAAGCGAGTTGGATGCACAACCACTTAGTTCCTTTTGTTGAGCTTTCATATACTTATAGCTCTAGTGCATCTGTTGCATGGCAATCCCTACTCACTCACATTGATATCTATTGATGGTCATCTCCATAGCCCATTGATACGCCTAGTTGATGTGAGACTATCTTCTCCCTTTTTGTCTTCTCCACAACCACCATTCTATTCCACCTAAAGTGTTATGTCCATGGCTCACGCTCATGTATTGCGTGAAGATTGAAAAAGTTTGAGAATGTCAAAAGTATGAAACAATTGCTTGGCTTGTCATCGGGGTTGTGCATGATTTAAATACTTTGTGTGGTGAAGATAGAGCATAGCCATACTATATGATTTTATAGGGATAACTTTCTTTGGTCATGTTATTTTGAAGAGACATAATTGCTTAGTTAGTATGCTTGAAGTATTATTATTTCTATGTCAATATTAAAATTTTGTCTTGAATCTTTCGGATCTGAATATTCATACCACAATTAAGAATAATTACATTGAAATTATGCCAAGTAGCATTCCACATAAAAAATTCTGTTTTTATCATTTACCTACTCGAGGACGAGCAGGAATTAAGCTTGGGGATGCTTGATACGTCTCCAACATATCTATAATTTTTGATTGCTCCATGCTATATTATCTTCTGTTTTGGACATTATTGGGCTTTATTATTCACTTTTATATTATTTTTGGGACTAACCTATTAACCGGAGGCCCAGCCCAGAATTGTTGTTTTTTTTTGCCTATTTTAGGGTTTTGAAGAAAAGGAATATCAAACGGAGTCCAAATGGAATAAAACCTTCGGGAACATGATTTTTGGAACGAACAAGATCCAGGAGACTTGGACCCTACATCAAGCAACCAACAGGGAGGCCACGAGGTAGGGGG
>NC_041382.1:689738685-689824750 GCF_002162155.2 Triticum dicoccoides | reverse complement strand
AGGCGCGCCCTCCACCCTCGTGGGCCCCCTGTTGCTCCACCGACGTAATTCTTCCTCCTATATATACCTACGTACCCCCAAACGATCAGATACGGAGCCAAAACCCTAATTCCACCACCGTAACTTTCTATATCCACGAGATCCCATCTTGGGGCCTGTTCCAGAGCTCCGCCGGAGGGGGCATCGATCACACAGGGCTTCTACATCAACACCATAGCCCTTCCGATGAAGTGTGACTAGTTCACCTCAGACCATTGGGTCCATAGTTATTAGCTAGATGGCTTCTTCTCTCTTTTTGGATCTCAATACAAAGTTCTCCCCCTCTCTTGTGGAGATCTATTCGATGTAATCTTCTTTTGCGGTGTTTTTGTTGAGACCGATGAATTGTGGGTTTATGATCAAGATTATCTATGAACAATATTTGAACCTTCTCTGAATTCTTTTATATATGATTGGTTATCTTTGCAAGTCTCTTCGAATTATCATTTTGGTTTGGCCTACTAGATTGATCTTTCTTGCAATGGGAGAAGTGTTTAGCTTTGGGTTCAATCTCGTGGTGTCCTTTCCCAGTGATAGTAGGGGCAGCAAGGCACGTATTGTATTGTTGCCATCGAGGATAAAAAGATTGGGTTTTCATCATATTGCATGAGTTTATCCCTCTACATAATGTCATCTTGCTTAAGGCGTTACTCTGTTCTTGTGAACTTAATACTCTAGATGCATGCTGGATAGCGGCCGATGTGTGGAGTAATAGTAGTAGATGCAGGCAGGAGTCGGTCTACTTGTCTCAGACGTGATGCCTATATACATGATCATAACTATATATTCTCATAACTATGCTCACTTCTATCAATTTCTCAACAGTAATTTGTTCACCCACCGTAAAATACTTATGCTCTTGAGAGAAGCCACTAGTGAAACCTATGGCCCCCGGGTCTATCTTCATCATATTAATCTTCCAACACTTAGTTATTTTCATTGCCTTTTATTTTACTTTGCATCTTTATCATAAAAATACCAAAAATATTATCTTATCATATCTATCAGATCTCACTCCCGTAAGTGACCGTGTAGGGATTGACAACCCCTTATCGCATTGGTTGCGAGGATTTATTTGTTTTGTGTAGGTGTGAGGGACTCGCGCGTAGCCTCCTACTGGATTGATACCTTGGTTCTCAAAAACTGAGGGAAATACTTACGCTACTTTGCTGCACCACCCTTTCCTCTTCAAGGGAAAACCAATGCAAGTGCTCAAGAGGTAGCACACGACTGGGCTTTGACGGGTCGGTAATGAAGAAGCATTGGTCCACTTGGGAAGCCAGTACCCATGGCTCATTTTTCACGGTGACGTTTGCGCCCGCAGTCTTGGATTTGGCTTCGGATATAACCATGGTGGTGAAATACCAGTCTTATTTTAGGACGCTCTTGGCCCACTTGACACGGAACATCAGGACCTTCTCTCCAGCGTAGCTCAGCTCCCAGATCTCCTCGATCCTTCCGTAGTGTCTGTCCTTGTCATTACCGGTGTGGGATTCCATCGTTACCCCGGAGTTCTGATAACCATCGCTCTTCATGTCCTTGTCCTCGGTGTAGAATGTGTATCCGTTGATATCGTATGCCTCAGAGGTCATCAGGTTGTGCCCAGCGCCCTGTGACAAGGCGAATATGCGTTTTTCTTCCGCGGAAGAATCATCATGTAAATGGTATGACATAAGCTTCTCCTTGAACCAACGTGTGAAACATGAGTTGTGCTCTTTGATTATATCTCCGTCCGTCCTCTGTTGGCCTCGGTCATTGTACGTCTTCTCAATAAAGGTTTTGTGCTCTACAACCCAAGGATCGACCACGTCTATGTGTTGTAGCGTGATGTCTACTACACAACCTTCTTCTTGTAGACGTTGTTGGGCCTCCAAGTGCAGAGGTTTGTAGGACAGTAGCAAATTTCCCTCAAGTGGATGACCTAAGGTTTATCAATCCGTGGGAGGGTTAGGATGAAGATGGTCTCTCTCAAACAACCCTGCAACCAAATAACAAAGAGTCTCTTGTGTCCCCAACACACCCAATACAATGGTAAATTGTATAGGTGCACTAGTTCGGCGAAGAGATGGTGATACAAGTGCAATATGGATGGTAGATATATGTTTTTGTAATCTGAAAATATAAAAACAGAAAGGTAACTAATGATAAAAGTGAGCACAAACGGTATTGCAATGCTTGGAAACAAGGTCTAGGGTTCATACTTTCACTAGTGCAAGTTCTCTCAACAATAATAACATAATTGGATCACATAACTATTCCTCAACATGCAACAAAGAGTCACTCCAAAGTCACTAATAGCGGAGAACAAACGAAGAGATTATGGTAGGGTACGAAACCACCTCAAAGTTATCCTTTCTGATCGATCTATTCAAGAGTCCATAGTAAAATAACATGAAGATATTCTTTCCGTTCAATCTATCATAGAGTTTGTACTAGAATAACACCTTAAGACACAAATCAACCAAAACCCTAATGTCACCTAGATACTCCAATGTCACCTCAAGTATCCGTGGGTATGATTATACGATATGCATCACACAATCTCAGATTCATCTATTCAACCAACACAAAGAACTTCAAAGAGTGCCCCAAAGTTTCTACCGGAGAGTCAAGACAAAAACGTGTGCCAACCCCTATGCATAGGTTCATGGGCGGAAACCGCAAGTTGATCACCAAAACGTACATCAAGTGGATGAATAGAATATCCCATTGTCACGACGGGTATCCCACGCAAGACATACATCAAGTGTTCTCAATTCCTTAAAGACTCAATCCGATAAGATAAATTCAAAGGGAAAACTCAATCCATTACAAGAGAGTAGAGGGGGAGAAATATCATAAGATCCAACTATAATAGCAAAGATCGCGATACATCAAGATCGTACCACCTCAAGAACACGAGAGAGAGAGAGAGAGAGAGAGAGAGAGAGAGAGATCAAACACATAGCTACTGGTACATACCCTCAGCCCCGAGGGAGAACTACTCCCTCCCCGTCATCGAGAGCGCCGGGATGATGAAGATGGCCACCGGAGAGGGATTCCCCCTCCGGCAGGGTGCCGGAACGGGTCTAGATTGGTTTTCGGTGGCTACGGAGGCTTCTGGCGGAGGAACTCCCGATCTATTGTGCTCTGATACGTCTCCAATGTATCTATAATTTTTTATTGCTCCATGCTATATTATCTACTATTTTGGATGTTTAAGCACTTTATTATACACATATATATCATTTTTGGGACTAACCTATTAACCTAGAGCCTAGTGCTAGTTTCTGTTTTTACCTTGTTTTAGAATATCGCAGAAAAGGAAAACCAAACGGAGTCCAATTGAACTAAAACTTCATGGAACTTATTTTTGGATCAGAAGAAGCCCAGAAGACTTGGAGTGCATGTCAGGGGATCTACGACGAGGCCATGAGGCAGGGGGCGCGCCCACCCCCCTAGGCGCGCCCACCACCCTCATGGGCCCCTCGTGGTCCCCGTGACGTACTTCTTCCACCTATATATCTCCATATACCATAAAAACATCCGGGAGCACAATAGATCGGGAGTTCCGCCGCCAGAAGCCTCTGTAGCCACCGAAAACTAATCTAGACCTGTTCCGGCACCCTGCCGAAGGGGGGAAATCCCACTTCAGTGGCCATCTTCATCATCCTGGTGCTCTCCATGACGAGGAGGGAGTAGTTCTCCCTCGGGGCTGAGGGTATGTACCGGTAGCTATGTGTTTGATCTCTCTCTCTCTCTCTTGTGTTCTTGAGGTGATACGATCTTGATGTATCGCGAGCTTTGCTATTATATTTGGATCCTATGATGTTTTCTCCCCCCTCTACTCTCTTGTAATGGATTGAGTTTCCCCTTTGAAGTTATCTTATCGGATTGAGTCTTTAAAGATTTGAGAACACTTGATGTATGTCTTGCCATGCGTATCTGTGGTGACAATGGGATACCACATGATTCACTTGATGTATGTTTTGGTGATCAACTTGCGGGTTCCGCCCATGAACCTATGCATAGGGGTTGGCACATGTTTTCGTCGTGATTCTCCAGTAGAAACTTTGGGGCACTCTTTGAGGTTCTATGTGTTGGTTGAATAGATGAATCTGAGATTGTGTGATGCATATCTAATCATAACCACGGATACTTGAGGTGACATCGGAGTATCTAGGTGACATTAGGGTTTTGGTTGATTTGTGTCTTAAGGTGTTATTCTAGTACGAACTCTAGGGTATTTGTGACAATTATAGGAATAGCCCAACAGATTGATTGGAAAGAATAACTTTGAGGTGGTTTCGTACCCTACCATAATCTCTTCGTTTGTTCTCCACTATTAGTGACTTTGGAGTTACTCTTTGTTGCATGTTGAGGGATAGTTATGTGATCCAATTATGTTATTATTGTTGAGAGAACTTGCAATAGTGAAAGTATGAACCCTAGGCCTTGTTTCCTAGCATTGCAATACTGTTTACGCTCACTTTTATCATTAGTTACCTTGCTGCTTTTATAATTTCAGATTACAAAAACCTATACCTACTATTCATATACCACTTGTATCACCATCTCTTCGCCGAACTAGTGCACCTATACAATTTACCATTGTATTGGGTGTGTTGGGGACACAAGAGACTCTTTGTGATTTGGTTGCAGGGTTGCTTGAGAGAGACCATATTCATCCTACGCCTCCTACGGAGTGATAAACCTTAGGTCATCCACTTCAGGGAAATTTGTTACTGTCCTACAAACCTCTGCACTTGGAGGCCCAACAACGTCTACAAGAAGAAGGTTGTGTAGTAGACATCAAGCTCTTTTGTGGCGCCGTTGCTGGGGAGGTGAGTTCTTGAAGGTATATCTTTAGATCTTGCAATCGAGTCTTTTATTTTCTTGTTTTATCACTAGTTTAGTTTATAAAAGAAAATTAAAAAAATGGAATTAAGTTTGCCTCATACGCTTCACCTTTTTTATATCTTTCGTGAGTATGATGGAAAGGAAAATTGTGCCAAAGTGTTAGAATAAGAATGCATTAAAATGTTTGGCACTAAATATTTCAATGATGACCATGATTGCAATGTTGTTAGTATGAATTCCTTGAATATCCATGATGCTAATGATATGCAAAGCCACAAGCTTTGGGAAGCTATGTTTGATGTAGATGATATTTTTTGTCCCCCAAGTTTTGATGAGCAAATTTATTACGATGAAAGCATGCCTCCTATTTATGATGATTATATTGATGAAAGTGGATTTGGAGAAGTCATGACTTTATTTTGTGATGAATCCACTATTCCGGAAGAGGTTCCAATTGATTATGAGAACAAAGTTGCTATCTATGATGATTATTGTGATGACTTGTATGCTATAAAGAATAATGATATCCATGAAACTTGTCATCATGATTTTAGTTTTCAATTGGATTATGCTCACATGATAATTGTTTTGTTGAGTTTGCTCCCACTATTATTCATGAGAAGAATTTTGCTTGTGTGGAGAGTAATAAATTTTCTATGCTTGTAGATCATGAAAAGAATGCTTTAGGTGCTGGTTATATTGTTCAATTCATTCATGATGCTACTGAAAATTATTATGAGCGAGGAATATATGCTTGCAGGAATTGCAATAATATTAAGTTTCCTCTCTTTGTGCTTAAAGTTTTGAAGTTATGCGTGTTTTTCCCTCCTATGCTAGTTGATTCTTGTTCCCACAAGTTGTTTGCTCACAAAATCCCTATACATAGGAAGTGGTTTAGGCTTAAATGTGCTAGTAATATTCTTCATGATGCCCTCTTTATGTTACAATTCTTATCCTTTATGTGAGCATCATTGAAATCATCATGCCTAGCTAGGGGCGTTAAACAATAGCGCTTGTTGGGAGGCAACCCAACTTTACTTTTGTTCCTTGCTTTTTGCTCCTGTTTAGCAATAAATAATTTATCTAGCCTATGTTATGATTGAGTTTTATGCTTTTAATTAGTGGTTGTGCCAAGTAGAACCTTTGGGAAGACTTGTGGAAAGTCTTGTTGATCATGCTGTAAAAAACAGAAACTTTAGCGCTCACAAGAATTGCTGCCATTTTTTATTGGAGAGTACTATTTAGTTAATTCTTTTTGTAGGTGATTAATAGATAAATTCCTCACGTCCAGAAATTTATTTTAGAATTTTTGGGGTTCCAGAAGTTTGCATTTGATCCAGATTACTACAAACTGTTCTGTTTTTGACAGATTCTGTTTTCGTGTGTTGTTTGCTTATTTTAATAAATCTATGGCTAGTAAAAGAGTTTATAAACCATAGAGAAGTTGGAATACAGTAGGTTTAACACAAATATAAATAAAGAATGAGTTCATTACAGTACCTTGAAGTGGTGTTTTATTTTCTTTCGCTAACGGAGCTTATGAGTTTTCTGTTAAGTTTTGTGTTGTGAAGTTTTCAAGTTTTGTGTAAAGATTCGATGGACTATGGAATAAGGAGTGGCAAGAGCCTAAGATTGGGGATTCCCAAGGCACCCCAAGGTAATATTCAAGGACAACCAAGAGCCTAAGCTTGGGGATGCCCCAGATGGCATCCCCTCTTTCGTCTTCGTTCATCGGTAACTTTACTTGGAGCTATATTTTTATTCGCCACATGATATGTGTTTTGCTTGGAGCGTCATTTTATTTTCTTTAGTTTTGACTGCTGTTTGAATAAAATACCAAGATCTGAAATTATTAAATGTTAGAGAGTCTTCACATAGTTGCATAATTATTCAACTACTCATTGATCTTCACTTATATCTTTCGGAGTAGTTTGTCATTTGCTCTAGTGCTTCACTTATATATTTTTAGGGCACGGTGGTGGTTTTATTTTGAAGAAATAATTGATCTCTCATGCTTCACTTAGATTATTTTGAGAGTCTTAAATAGCATGGTAATTTGCTTAAATAATCCTAATATGCTAGGTATTCAAGATTAGTAAAAAAATTCTTATGAGTGTTTTGAATACTGAGAGAAGTTTGATGCTTGATGATTGTTTTGGGATATGGAGGTAATAATATCAAAGTCATGCTAGTTGAGTAGTTGTGAATTTGAGAAATGATTGTGTTGAAGTTTGCAAGTCCCGTAGCATGCACGTATGGTAAACGTTATGTAACAAATTTGAAACATGAGGTGTTATTTGATTGTCTTCCTTATGAGTGGCGGTCGGGGACGAGCGATGGTCTTTTCCTACCAATCTATCCCCCTAGGAGCATGCGCGTAGTGCCGAGGTTTTTGATGACTTGTAGATTTTTGCAATAAGTATGTGAGTTCTTTATGACTAATGTTGAGTCCATGGATTATACGCACTCTCACCCTTCCGTCATTGCTAGCCTCTTCGGTACCGTGCATTGCCCTTTCTCACACTAAGAGTTGGTGCAAACTTCGCCGGTGCATCCAAACCCCGTGATATGATACGCTCTATCACACATAAACCTCCTTATATCTTCCTCAAAACAGCCACCATACCTACCTATTATGGCATTTCCATAGCCATTCCGAGATATATTGCCATGCAACTTTCCACCGTTCCATTTATTTTGACACGCATCATCATTGTCATATTGCTTTGCATGATCATGTAGTTGACATCGTATTTGTGGCAAAGCCATCGTTCATAATTTTTCATACATGTCACTCTTGATTCATCGCAATCCCGGTACACCACCGGAGGCATTCATATAGAGTCATACTTTGTTCTAGTATCGAGTTGTAATCATTGAGTTGCAAATAAATAGAAGTGTGATGATCATCATTTTCTAGAGCATTGTCCCAAGTGAGGAATAAAAAAAGAGAAAGGCCATAAAAAAGAGAAGGCCCAAAAAAATGAGAGAAAAAGAGAGAAGGGACAATGTTACTATCCTTTGCCACACTTGTGCTTCAAAGTAGCACCATGATCTTCATGATGGAGAGTCTCTTGTTTTGTCACTTTCATACACTAGTGGGAAATTTTCATTATAGAACTTGGCTTGTATATTCCAACAATGGGCCTCCTCAAGTGCCCTAGGTCTTCGTGAGCAAGCAAGTTGGATGCACACCCACTTAGTTTCTTTTGTTGAGCTTTCATACATTTATAGCTCTAGTGCATCCGTTGCATGGCAATCCCTACTCCTTGCATTAACATCAATCGATGGGAACCTCCATAGCCCATTGATTGGCCTTGTTGATGTGAGACTTTCTCCTTTTTTGTCTTCTCCACATATCCCCCATCATCATATTCTATTCCACCCATAGTGCTATGTCCATGGCTCGCGCTCATGTATTGCGTGAAGGTTTATGAGTTTGAGATTACTAAAGTATGAAACAATTGCTTGGCTTGTCATCGGGGTTGTGCATGATGAGAGCATTCTTGTGTGACGAAAATGGAGCATGACTAAACTATATGATTTTGTAGGGATGAACTTTCTTTGGCCATGTTATTTTGAGAAGACATAATTTCTTAGTTAGTATGCTTGAAGTATTATTATTTTTATGTCAATATGAACTTTTGTCTTGAATCTTTCGGATCTGAATATTCATGCCACAATTAAGAATAATTACATTGAAATTATGCCAAGTAGCACTCCGCATCAAAAATTCCGTTTTTATCATTTACCTACTCGAGGACGAGCGGGAATTAAGCTTGGGGATGCATATACGTCTCCAACGTATCTATAATTTTTTATCGCTCCATGCTATATTATATACCATTTTGGATGTTTAAGGGCTTTATTATACACTTTTATATCATTTTTGGGACTAACCTATTAACCCAGAGCCCAGTGCCAGTTTCTGTTTTTACCTTGTTTTAGAATATCGCAGAAAAGGAAAACCAAACGGAGTCCAATTGACCTGAAACTTCACGGAACTTATTTTTGGATCAGAAGAAGCCCAGAAGACTTGGAGTGCACGTCGGGGGATATACGAGGAGGCCACGAGGCAGGGGGCCCACCCCTGGGCACGCCCTCCACCCTCGTGGGCCCCTCGTTGCCCCCTGACGTACTTCTTCCGCCTATATATCTCCATATACCCTAAAAACATCCGGGAGCAAAATAGATCGGGAGTTCCGCCGCCAGAAGCCTCCTTAGCCACCGAAAGCCAATCTAGACCTGTTCCGGCACCCTGCCTGAGGGGGAAATCCCTCTCCGGTGGCCATCTTCATCATCCCGGTGCTCTCCATGATGAGGAGGGAGTAGTTCTCCCTCGGGGCTGAGGGTATGTACCAGTAGCTATGTGTTTGATCTCTCTCTCTCTCGTATTCTTGAGGTGATACGATCTTGATGTATCGCGAGCTTTGCTATTATATTTTGATCCTATGATGTTTTCTCCCCCCTCTACTCTCTTGTAATGGATTGAGTTTCCCCTTTGAAGTTATCTTATCGGATTGAGTCTTTAAAGATTTGAGAACACTTGATGTATGTCTTGTCGTGTGTATCTGTGGTGACAATGGGATACCACGTGATTCACTTGATGTATGCTTTGGTGATCAACTTGCGGGTTCCGCCCATGAACCTATGCATAGGGGTTGGCACACGTTTTCGTCGCGATTCTACGGTAGAAACTTTGGGGCACTCTTTGAGGTTCTATGTGTTGGTTGAATAGATGAATCTGAGATTGTGTGATGCATATCGTATAATCATACCCACGGATACTTGAGGTGATATTGGAGTATCTAGGTGACATTAGGGTTTTGGTTGATTTGTGTCTTAAGGTGTTATTCTAGTACGAACTCTAGGGCTGTTTGTGACAATTATAGGAATAGCCCACCGGATTGATTGGAAAGAATAACTTTGAGGTTGTTTTGTACCCTACCTTAATCTCTTCGTTTGTTCTCCGCTGTTAGTGACTTTGGAGTGAATCTTTTGTTGCATGTTGAGGGATAGTTATGTGATCCAATTATGTTATTATTGTTGAGAGAACTTGCACTAGTGAAAGTACGAACGCTAGGCCTTGTTTCCTAGCATTGCAATATCGTTTACGCTCACTTTTATCATTAGTTACCTTTCTGTTTTTATATTTTCAGATTACAAAAACCTATATCTACCTTCCATATTGCACTTGTATCACCATCTCTTCGCCGAACTAGTGCACCTATACAATTTACCATTGTATTGGGAGTGTTGGGGACACAAGAGACTCTTTGTTATTTGGTTGCAGGGTTGCTTGAGAGAGACCATCTTCATCCTATGCCTCCTACGGATTGATAAACCTTAGGTCATCCACTTGATGGAAATTTGCTACTGTCCTACAAACCTCTGCACTTGGAGGCCCAACTATGTCTACAAGAAGAAGGTTGTGTAGTAGACATCATGCTCCTCTAAGTTTTTAGGGTATATGGGTATATATAGGAGGAAGAAGTACGTCAGTCGATCTCCAGGCTGTCCACGAGGCAGGGGGTGCGCCCAGGGGGGCTGGGCGCGCCCCCCACCCTCGTGGGCAGCTCAGGACTCTCCTGGTCCATCTTCGATACTCCGTGGGCTTCTTCTGTTCCAAAAATAAGTTCCGTGAAGTTTCATTTCAATTGGACTCCGTTTGATTTTCCTCTTCTGCAATACTCTAAAACAAGGAAAAAACAGAAACTGGCACTGGGCTCTGGGTTAATAGGTTAGTCCCAAAAGTAATATAAAAGTGTATAATAAAGCCCATAAACATCCAAAACAGATAATATAATAGCATGGAACAATAAAAAATTATAGATACGTTGGAGACGTATCAGCATCCCCAAGATTAATTCCTGCTCGTCCTCGAGTAGGTAAATGGTAAAAACAGAATTTTTGATGTGGAATGCTACCTAACATATTTATCCATGTAATTCTCTTTGTTGTGGCAAGAATATCCAGATCCATAAGACTCAAGACAAAACTTTAATATTGACTAATAATACTTCAAGCATACTAACCAAGCAATTATGTCTTCTCAAAATAACATGGCCAAAGAAAGTTATCCCTACAAAATCATATAGTCTAGCTATGCTCCATCTTCACCACATAAAGTATTTAAATCATGCACAACCCCGATGACAAGCCAAGCAATTGTCTCAAACTTTTTCAATCTTCACGCAATACATGAGCGTGAGCCATGGACACAGCACTATAGGTGGAATAGAATGGTGGTTGTGGAGAATACAAAAAGGAGAAGATAGTCTCACATCAACAAGGCGTATCAATGGGCTATGGAGATGCCCATCAATAGATATCAATGTGAGTGAGTAGGGACTGCCATGCAACGGATGCACTAGAGCTATAAGTGTATGAAAGCTCAACAAAAGAAACTAGTGGGTGTGCATCCAACTTGCTTGCTCACGAAGACCTAGGGCATTTTGAGGAAGCCCATTATTGGAATATACAACCCAAGTTCTATAATGAAAGATTCCCACTAGTATATGAAAGTGACAACATAGGAGACTCTCTATCATGAAGATCATGGTGCTACTTTGAAGCACAAGTGTGGTAAAAGGATAGTAGCATTGCCCCTTCTCTCTTTTTCTCTCATTTTTTCCTTTTTTGGGCCTTCTCTTTTTATGGCCTTTATTTATTTATTTTTTATTTTCGTCCGGAGTCTCATCTCGACTTGTGGGGGAATCATAGTCTCCATCATCCTTTTCTCACTTGGGACAATGCTCTAAAAATGATGATCATCACACTTTTATTTACTTACAACTCACCAATTACAACTCAATACTTAGAACAAAATATGACTCTATGTGAATGCCTCCGACGGTGTACCGGGATATGCAATGACTCATGAGTGACATTTATGAAAGAATTATGAATGGTGGCTTTTCCACAAATATGATGTCAACTACATGATTATGTGAAGCAATATGACAATGATGAAGCGTGTCATAACAAACGGAATGGTGGAAAGTTGCATGGCAATATATCTCGGAATGGCTATGGAAATGCCGTTATAGGTAGGTATGGTGGCTGTTTTGAGGAAGGTATATGGTGAGTTTATGGTACCGACGAAAGTTGCGCGGTACTAGAGAGGCTAGCAATGGTGGAGGGGTGAGAGTGCGTATAATCCATGGACTCAACATTAGTCATAAAGAACTCACATACTTATTGCAAAAATCTATTAGTTATCGAAACAAAGTACTACTCACATGCTCCTAGGGGGATATATTGGTAGGAAAAGACCATCGCTCGTCACCGACTGCCACTCATAAGGAAGGCAATCAATAAATAAATCATGCTCTGACTTCATCACATAACGGTTCACCATACGTGCATGCTACGGGAATCACAAACTTCAACACAAGTATTTCTAATATTCACAACTACTCAACTAGCATGACTCTAATATCACCATCTTCATATCTCAAAACAATCATCAAGTATCAAACTTCTCTTAGTAGTCAATGCACTTGTATGAAAGTTTTTATTATATCCCTCTTGGATGCCCATCATATTAGGACTAAATTCATAACCAAAGAAAATTACCATGCTGTTTAGGACTCTCAAAATAATATAACTGACGCATGAGAGTTCATCTATTACTATATAATGAAACCACCACCGTGCTCTAAAAATATATAAGTGAAACACTAGAGCAACGACAAACTACTCCGAAAGATATAAGTGAAGATCAATGAGTAGTCGAATAATTATGCAACTATATGAAGACTCTCTAACATTTAATAATTTCATATCTTGGTATTTTATTCAAACAGCAAGCAAAAAAAATTAAAATGACATTCTAAGAATGGCAAACATCATGTGAAGAAGCAAAAACTTAGGATCAACCAAAACTAACCGATAGTTGTTGAAGAAGAAATGTGGGATGCCAACCGGGGCATCCCCAAGCTTAGACGCTTGAGACTTCTTGAAATATTATATTGGGATGCCTTGGTCATCCCCAAGCTTGAGCTTTTGTGTCTCCTTAATTCCTCTCATATCACGGTCTCCCTAAATCTCAAAAGCTTCATCCACACAAAACTCAACAAGGACTCATGAGATAAGTTAGTATAAACCATTGCAAAAACCTTATCATACTCTACTGTAGAAAATCACTAAAATTATTATTCAACATTTCATACTAAATGCCTCTGCATATTTAATAGTCCTATCCTCAAATAGAATCATTAAAGAAGCAAACATATGCAAACAATGCAAACATAACAGCAATCTGCCTAAACAGGATAGTCTGTAAAGAGTGCAGAAAGATCCATACTTCCCTAGCTCCAAAAATTATGAAATAAAATTCCCACTGTAGTAAATTTATCATATCTTACTATGCAAAAGGTTTCAACATTTTATCACATTCTTAATTTTCTAGGGAATTATTGCAACAGCGGTAAACTTTCTGTTTTCAAACAGGAACATGAAGACTTGTAAAATAGGCATAGTAAAGGCTATCAATGCCAATTTTATTTAAATAAAAGATGCAAACCATTGTTCTAAATAAAATCAAGAAAATCCTAACAAAATAAATTGGGGCTCCAAGCAAAACACATATCATGTGGTGAATAAAAATATAGCTCCAAGTAAAGTTACCGATGAACGAAGACGAAAGAGGGGATGCCTTCCGGGGCATCCCCAAGATTAGGCTCTTGGTTGTCCTTGAATATTACCTTGGTGTGCCTTGGTCATCCCCAATCTTAGGCTCTTGCCACTCCATAGTCCATCGAATCTTTACCCAAAACTTGAAAACTCCACAACACAAAACTTAACAGAAAACATGTAAGCTCCGTTAGCGAAAGAAAACAAAACACCACTTCAAGGTACTGTAATGAACTCATTATTTATTTATATTGGTGTTAAACCTACTGTATTCCAACTTCTCTATAGTTTATAAACTCTTTTACTAGCCATAGATTCATCAAAATAAGTAAACAACACATAGAAAACAGAATCTGTCAAAAACAGAACAGTCTGTAGTAATCTGGATCAAATGTATACTTCTGAAACCCCAAAAATTCTAAAATAAAGAGATGGACGTGAGGAATTTATATATTAATCATCTTCAAAAATAATTAACTAAATATCACTCTCCAATAAAAAATGGCAGCCATTCACGTGAGCACTAAAGTTTCTGTTTTTTACAGCAAGATCAAAAAGACTTTCCCCAAGTCTTCCCAAAGGTTCTACTTGGCACAAAGACTAATTAAAAGCATAAAACCACATCTAAACAGAGGATAGATGAATTATTTCTTACTAAACAGGAGCAAAAAGAAAAGAACGTAAATAAAATTGGGTTGCCTCCCAACAAGCGCTATCGTTTAATGCCCCTAGCTAGGCATGATTAATTCAATGATGCTCACATAAAAGATAAGAATTGTAACATAAACATACCATCATGAAGAATATGACTAGCACATTTAAGTCTAACCCTCTTCCTATGCATAGGGATTTTGTGAGCAAACAACTTGTGGGAACAAGAATCAGCTTGCATAGGGAAGCAAAACAAGCATAACTTCAAGATTTTAAGCGCATAGAGAGGAAACTTGATATTATTGCAATTCCTACAAGCATATGTTCCTCCCTCATAATAATTTTTAGTAGCATCATGAATGAATTCAACAATGTAACTATCACATAAAGCATTCTTTTCATGATCTACAAGCATAGATATTTTATTACTCTCCACATAAGCAAAATTCTTCTCATGAATAATAGTGGGAGCAAACTCAACAAAATAATTATCATGTGAGGCATAATCCAATTGAAAACTAAAATCATGATGACAAGCTTCATGGATATCATTATTCTTTATAGCATACAAGTCATCACAATAATCATCATAGATAGCAACTTTGTTCTCATAATCAATTGGAACCTCTTCCGGAATAGTGGATTCATCACAAATAAAGTCATGACCTCTCAAAATCCACTTTCATCAATATAATCATCATAAATATGAGGCATGCTTTCATCATAATAAATTTGCTCATCAAAACTTGGGGGACAAAAAATATCATCTTCATCAAACATAGCTTCCCCAAGCTTGTGGCTTTGCATATCATTAGCATCATGGATATTCAAGGAATTCATACTAACAACACTACAACCATGCCCATCATTCAAATATTTAGTGCCAAACATTTTAATGCATTCTTCTTCTAACACTTTGGCACAATTTTCCTATCCATCATACTCACAAAAGATATTAAAAAGATGAAGCGTATGAGGCAAACTCAATTCCATAAATTTTTTGTAGTTTTCTTTCATAAACTAAACTAGTGCTAAAACAAGAAAAAAAAAAGATTCGATTGCAAGATCTAAAGATATACCTTCAAGCACTCACCTCCCCGGCAACGTCGCGAGAAAAGAATTTGATGTCTACTACACAACCTTCCTCTTGTAGATGTTGTTGGGCCTCCAAGTGCAGAGGTTTGTAGGACAGTAGAAAATTTCCCTCAAGTGGATGACCTAAGGTTTATCGATCTGTGGGAGGCGTAGGATGAACATGGTCTCTCTCAAACAACCCTGCAACCAAATAACAAAGAGTCTCTTGTGTCCCCAACACACCCAATACAATGGTAAATTGTATAGGTGCACTAGTTCGGCGAAGAGATGGTGATACAAGTGCAATATGGATGGTAGATATATGTTTTTGTAATCTGAAAATATAAAAACAGAAAGGTAACTAATGATAAAAGTGAGCACAAACGGTATTGCAATGCTTGGAAACAAGGCCTAGGGTTCATACTTTCACTAGTGCAAGTTCTCTCAATAATAATAACATAATTGGATCACATAACTATCCCTCAACATGCAACAAAGAGTCACTCCAAAGTCACTAATAGCAGAGAACAAACGAAGAGATTATGGTAGGGTACGAAACCACCTCAAAGTTATCCTTTCTGATCGATCTATTCAAGAGTCCGTAGTAAAATAACATGAAGCTATTCTTTCCGTTCAATCTATCATAGAGTTCGTACTAGAATAACACCTTAAGACACAAATCAACCAAAACCCTAATGTCACCTAGATACTCCAATGTCACCTCAAGTATACGTGGGTATGATTATATGATATGCGTCACACAATCTCAGATTCATCTATTCAACCAACACAAAGAACTTCAAAGATTGCCCCAAAGTTTCTACCGAAGAGTCAAGAAGAAAAAGTGTGCCAACCCCTATGCATAGGTTCATGGGCGGAACCCGCAAGTTGATCACCAAAACATACATCAAGTGGATCAATAGAATACCCCATTGTCACCACGGGTATCCCACGCAAGACATACATCAAGTGTTCTCAAGTCTTTAAAGACTCAATCCGATAAGATTACTTCAAAGGGGAAACTCAATTCATTACAAGAGAGAAGAGGGGGAGGAGAAACATAGGATCCAACTATAATAGCAAAGCTCGCGATACATCAAGATCGTGCCAAATCAAGAACACGAGAGAGAGAGAGAGATCAAACACATAGCTACTGGTACATACCCTCAGCCCCGAGGGAGAACTACTCCCTCCTCGTCAAGGAGAGCGCCGGGATGATGTAGATGGCCAACGGAGAGAGATTCCCCCTCCGGCAGGTTGCCGGAACGGGCCTAGATTGGTTTTCGGTGGCTACGGAGGCTTCTAGCGGCGGAACTCCCGATCTATTGTGCTCCTCGAAGTTTTTAGGGTATATGGGTATATATAGGAGGAAGAAGTACGTCGGTGGATCTCCGGGCTGTCCACTAGGCAGGGGGGCACGCCCAGGGGGGTGGACGCGCCCCCACCCTCGGGGGAAGCACGGGACTCTCCTGGTCCATCTCTGATACTCCATGGGCTTCTTCTGGTCCAAAAATAAGTTCCGTGAAGTTTTAGGTCAATTGGACTCCGTTTGATTTTCCTTTTCTACGATACTCTAAAACAAGGGAAAAACATAAACTAACACTGGGCTCTGGGTTAATAGGTTAGTCCCAAAAGTAATATGAAAGTGTATAATAAAGCCCATAAACATCCAAAATAGATAATATAATAGCATGGAACAATCAAAAATTATAGATACGTTGGAGACATATCATAGCGCGACTAGGTTTGTGTAGCGACCAGACCTCAAACCGTCAGATCTCTGTGCTCCGGTGTCATCCCTAGATCAGTAATGCTGACACCACACAGTACTCGGAGGATTTATAACAGAGTAGCAATCACACACTTATTACATTGAGTGTCTCCATACAGAATTTATTACAATAAATATGCCTTAAGGCCATCTAATAACGATAACAGCGGAAGGCTTGGAAGATAAGTGAGTCCATCAACTCCAACGGCATCACTGAGTATAGAACCACGACCTAAACTCCTTAATCGTCGTCTAAAAAGTCTGCAACATTAACATTGCAGCTCGAAACGGGTCAGCACATGGAATATGCTGGCAATGTAACACATAGAGAGTAATGGAATGAAACAGCTATACTATATGCATATTTGGCTGGTGGAAAGCTCTATGGTTACAGTTTTGCGTAAAGCCAATTTTTCCCTACTTCAAAGGAATAAATTTATTTAACTATCATGGTAGTTGTTAAACATTGAGAATGGTTGATAGCATTCTCAATCCCAATTAAGCATCATCATTAACAAAGCCCAACAAAATTAATTTAGGGTAACATGTTGAGATTCACATGATAATCCAAGTACTAGATACTCAAGCTGCCCATAACCGGGGACACGGCTAATCATGATTAGTTTAATACACTCTGCAGAGGTTTGCGCACTTTTCCCCACAAGACTCGATCGCCTCCGTTTGGTTTCTCGCACTACATGGTGTTTGAGAAGACGGATGACCAAGACATAGTCTTTCAGAAGCGCTCGCACCTTACGATCGGGTAGACCGTACCACCTACATCCCCTACATCTGCTAGTCTACCACTGTAAGAGTTCGCATGACTTAGTCAACTATGCTAGAGCCCATAATAGCTTGTGGTTGCACACGGAAGTTTCTAGTATGAATAGTCTCATGACCCCTTTGAGCCTGGGTGGCGGTCCAAAAGAAAACAGGCAAATCCTGCATTACCCAGGTGCCTCAATCCACCCAGATGTGTGTTTAAGTTGCCACCTTAGATAAACCATTAATTAACAATACTCACATATATCATGGATATCACTCACCCAATCCACGTCTACTAGCATAACATGGCACAATAAGCAAACGTAGAAGTAACTCCCAAAGGTTTGATATATAACAGGTGATAGGTACTACCTCAACTACTTCACATCCCATAATTTAATTAGATCCTAATCATGCAATGTTTGAGGATTTATCCAATGCAATAAAACTGGGTAGTAGAAAAGGTATGATCAAAGTGTTACTTGCCTTGCTGATGATCCGCGAAACCTAGAGATTCGAAGTAACAGGCGGCGCACTCCGGGTATTCTATCACAGACAAACAAACAAGCATAGAATAAGTACTCATCTAATGCATAGGTAAAAGTCAAATCAGAGATCTAACTAGAAAATTCAACTTAAGAACTCCAGTTTGCAAAAAGAATCAAATCGAACGAAGCAACGAAAGTCAAACGGCGAAAGAAAACAACTTCGTTCTACTAATCTGGATCTAGGGCAATTTTTACAGTGGCAAAGCTTGTTTAAGTTGGTTAAACGGATACAGGGTTTTGAGACGAAACTCCAGGCGCTTGAATCGCCTGATTCCGATAAACGAGCGAAAAGTTATACTAAAACGAAAATCAGATCGGAAATCGCGATCAGAAAATCACGGATTTAATCCGAGAAAAAGAAAAACGACGAACGTTCGTTAGAACGAACGAACGGACGAACGCTCGCTAATTAAATAAATCGGAAAAACCGACCTATTTAAAAAAACCGACAGAAAAACCGAACGGTTTTTCGAAAAAAAACCAAAAAACGGCTCGGATTTCGAGGCGACCTCGGGCGGCGTGAGGCGGCGAGGCGGCGGCGTCCGACGGGTGGCGGCGGTGGCGGCGCGTGCGGGCGGTGGTGGCGGCGCGTGCTGGGGGCGGCTCGGGCTGGGGCTAGGGTTTGGCTTCGGATGGGCCTCCCTCCCGGCTTATAAAGCCTAGCGGGCCAGGAGTCCGGGTCGGACACGGCCCGTTAGGCCGGTTCGGTTTTTTTTAAATAATTACGCGCGGAAGAAAAATAAAAAGAAATACTAAACTGACTCCAAAAATCCCGAAATGAATTTTCCCGGGCTTCTAAAATCAAGCCACACAAGGTGAACATTTATTTGGGGCCTAAATGCAATTTTGAAAAACGCACATTTTCCTAAATTCAAATAAAATAACGAAAAACTCCGAAAATAAATCTTATTTGATTTTATTATTAAATCCTCAATATTTCTTTATTTTGGGAAAGTCATTTTATTCCCTCTCTCATGTTTTTGTAATAGAAATAATTGATGATAAAATAATATAATCAAATGATCCTATTCACAAAATTTGAGAAAACTCAAATATGAAAATAATGAATTCCCCAACTCTCTCCGTGGGTCCTTGAGTTGCGTAGAAATTTCTAGGATCAACCAAAATGCAAAATAAAATTTGATATGCATTTATGATCTAATGTATAACATTCCAAATTGAAAATTTGGGATGTTACAAACCTACCCTCCTTAAGATGAATCTCGCCCTCGAGATTCGGGTTGGCTAGAAAATAGGTGAGGGTGGTCCTTGAGCAAATCTTCCTCTCGTTCCCAGGTGGCTTCGTCCTCCGTGTGGTGGCTCCACTGAACTTTGCAAAACTTGATAACCCTGCTGCGAGTGACTCGACTGGCAAACTCTAGAATCTTAACTAGTTTCTCCTCATAAGTCAAATTGTTATCCAACTGGATTGCTTCCAATGGCACTGTGTCTCTCAAAGGTATGTCAGCCATCTCCGCGTGGCACTTCTTCAACTGAGAAACGTGGAACACATCATGAACTCCTGACAATTCTTCGGGCAATTCCAACGTGTAGGCCACTTCTCCCATACGCTCCAAAACTCGATTTGGTCCTACAAATCGTGGTGCTAACTTTCCCTTAACTCCAAAACACTTTGGTCCTCGAAGTGGTGATACTCGAAGATAAGCTCTATCTCCAACTTCGTAAGCTGTCTCCTTGCGTTTAGAATCTGCATAACTCTTTTGTCTCGATTGGGCTATCTTGAGCCTATCGCGAATCAACTTCACTTTCTGTTCAGACTCTTTAATCAAGTCAGGTCCAAACAACTGGCGGTCTCCAACTTCGTCCCATGACAACGGTGTCCTGCACCTCCTTCCGTACAAGGCTTCGAAAGGGGCCATCTTTAAACTAGTTTGGTAACTGTTGTTGTAAGAGAACTCTGCATATGGAAAATTGTCGTCCCAACTAGATCCGTAATCTAGCGCACAAGCTCTCAGCATATCCTCCAAAATCTGATTGACTCTCTCAGTCTGTCCATCTGTTTGTGGATGAAAAGTTGTACTGAATTCTAGCCTGGTTCCCAAAGTTTCATGCAACTGCTTCCAGAACTTTGAGGTAAACTGGGTTCCTCTATCTGATACGGTACTCCTCGGAACTCCATGCAGACATACGATCCTGGTCATGTATATCTTTGCTAACTTAGCACTGGTGTAAGTGGTCTTTACCAGGATGAATTGAGCTACTTTCGTCAACCGATCGACTACAACCCAAATCGAGTCATAGCCTGAACGAGTTCTGGGCGATCCTGTAATAAAATCCATGCCTAGCTTATCCCACTTCCATTCGGGTATCGGCAATGGTTGTAACAATCCTGCTGGCTTCTGATGCTCTGCCTTTACTCTCTGACATACATCACAAACTGCTACGTACTCCGCAATATCCTTCTTCATTCTGGTCCACCAGAAAATATCCTTCAAATCCAAATACATCTTGGTATTTCCTGGGTGAATCGAATATGGTGAATCGTGTGCCTCTTGCAGTATCAACTTCTTGATCTCTAGGTCATTGGGCACGTAAACACGGTCTTCAAACCATAGGGTATCATGCTCATCCTCATGAAATCCCTTAGTCTTTCCTTTGATAAGTTTCTCCTTAATAGAAGCAATCTCCTTGTCAGTCCTTTGAGCTTCTCTGATTTTATCCATCAATGTAGACTGAATCTCCAATGCTGCTACATGGCCTCTCGGGACTATTTCTAAACATAACTCTCGAAGATTTTCGGCTAACTCCCTTGGTATTTCTCCTGTCATTAACGTATTGACATGGCTCTTACGGCTTAATGCGTCAGCTACTACATTAGACTTTCCGGGATGATAATGCAATTTCATATCATAATCCTTGATGAGCTCCAACCATCTCCTTTGTCTGAGGTTTAACTCCTTCTGTGTGAAAATATACTTCAAACTCTTATGATCCGTATACACCTCGCAATGGTTTCCAATCAGAAAATGTCTCCAAGTATTCAGTGCATGCACCACTGGTGCTAATTCCAAATCATGCGTAGCATAATTCAACTCATGAGGCTTAAACTGTCGTGAGGCATATGAAACAACTCTCCCTTCCTGCATAAGCACTGCTCCAAGTCCTCGACGTGAAGCGTCGCAATACACCTCATAATCCTTGGTCTGGTCTGGCAAAATCAACACTGGTGAGGTAACCAAACGTTTCTTCAACTCCTGGAAACTAGCCTCACATTCCTCCGTCCATATGAACTTGGTATCTTTCTTCAACAACTCAGTCATAGGCTTTGCAATCTTTGAGAAATTCTCAATAAATCTCCGGTAGTATCCCGCGAGTCCAAGAAAACTCCGGATCTCTCCCACGGTGGTTGGTGCTTCCCACTTGGTCATGGTATCAACTTTAGTGGGATCAACTGCTATACCTTCTCCAGATATAACGTGTCCGAGGAATCCTACTTCCTTCAACCAAAACTGACATTTGCTAAACTTGGCATATAATTGATGTTCTCTGAGCTTTCCAAGAACCAAACGCAAATGTTCCTTATGTTCCTCTTCATTCTTTGAGTAAACCAGGATATCATCAATGAACACTACGACGAACTTATCCAAAAACTCCATAAATACTTTGTTCATCATGTTCATAAAATATGCGGGTGCGTTAGTCAGACCAAATGACATAACGGTATACTCGTACAGCCCATACCTGGTGGTAAAAGTCGTCTTGGGTATATCCTGTTCCTGAATCTTCAACTGGTGGTATCCTGATCGCAGATCGATCTTGGAAAATACCTTAGCTCCTTGCAATCGATCAAACAGATCATTGATCATTGGTAGTGGGTACTTGTTCTTGATTGTTACTTCATTCAATCCTCGATAATCGACAACCACCCTTAACGATCCATCCTTCTTTTCCACTAGAAGTACTGGCGATCCCCAAGGCGAAGAAGGCGAATATAACCTTTATCCAGTAACTCCTTAATTTGCTTCTTAATTTCCACCAAATCCTTTGCAGGCATCCTGTATGGTCTCTTTGATATTGGCCCTGTGCCTGGCAATAGCTCAATCAAAACTCAATATCTCTATCCGGTGGCATGCCTAGCAACTCTTCCGGAAATACCTCAGGGAAATCCTTCACTACTGGTACTTCCTCCTGCACAACTCCTGTTAAGCAATTTACTTGAGTCCTCTTGGGCACATGTCGGGATACATACTTGATCCTTCTCCCTTCTAGTGTGGTAAGCAAAATTGACTTACTAGCACATTCAATATTCCCTTCATACTTTGATAACCAATCAATGCCTAATATCACATCCAATCCTTGGGATTCCAATACTATTATGTCTGAGGGAAAAACATAGTTACCAATCCTTAATGGTAACTGATCACACCATCGACTAGCCATATATTCTTCTCCAGGCGAGGTTACTGACATGGGTGACCTAAGGGCTTGGGTTGACAGGTTATACTTATCCACAAATCCCCTTGCGATGTATGAATGCGATGCACCAGTATCAAAAAGGACGAGTGCAGTAAATGACTTAACCAAAAACTTACCTATTACTACATCAGGCTATGCTTCAACCTCCTCCACGCTAATGTGGTTCACCTGTCCCCTGTTGAAAGGGTTCGGCTTCTTCCCAGAGCTTTGATTGCTATTTCCATTTTGTAATTCAGGACATTCATTGGCATAATGTCCGGTCTTCGAACACTTAAAGCAAGTGACTTGGCTCAGGTCTTTCTTGGCTGGGGTTGATGGGTTGGTGCGGTTCTGGCCGTTGCTTCCTCCATTCCCATTACCATTCTGGGGGCCATTGTGATTGTGCGAGCTACCTCCTCCATGGGTATGCTGAAAATGTCCTCCCGGTTTAGGGGTAAAACGTGGCTTTTGCTGAGCTCCTGAATTGTACTTTCCTTGTCCTTACTTCCTCTTGCGGTTCTCAATTTGTTGTTGCTTCCCTTCAATCATAAGAGCACGATCTACCAACTCCTGGTAGTTGTTGAAGGTTGCTACCATCAACTGCATGCTCAACTCATCATTCAGTCCTTCCAGAAACTTCTCCTGCTTAGCTGCATCCGTAGCAACATCATCTGGGGCATAACATGCTAACTTACTAAAGTCCTCCACATACTGGCCAACTGTCCAGCCTCCTTGGCGCAAGTTGCGAAACTCACGCTTCTTCATCGCCATAGCTCCTGCTGAAACATGGGCAGTGCGAAAAGCCTGCTGAAACTGGTCCCATGTGACAGTGTCGATAGGGAAAGTGGCTGTGAAATTCTCCCACCATGATGCTGCGGGTCCTTCAAGCTGATGTGCGGCAAACTTCACCTTCTTCGCATCTGTGCATCATCTTGTGGTCAACTCTCTAGCTGTCTTGCGGAGCCAATCATCTGCTACTATCGGCTCGGTGCTACTGGAAAAAATTGGCGGATTTAGCCTAAGAAAACGGGCTAAGTGATCAATAGGTGGTGGTGGTGGTGGTGGGTTGTTGTTGTTGTTCCCCTGGTTCTGATTCTGGACTAGCAACTACATCATGTGTTCTGCTGCTGGATTAACTGGGTGAGCTCCGGTAGAAAGGTAAATCCAGGGTCACGTCTCGGAGGCATCTGAGGGTTTAGAAAAAGATGAGATGTAAGAATAGAGGGGGTCTAAAGAGAAAACACTACCCATATGCACATGAGACAAAATCAAACAATTCACTTCATTCAATCAAACAAGGGCATACAATCGATCTAACTATCGCAAAAGTGCTCGGACTACTATATTTACATGGTGGACTACTACTACTAATGAGGTGGTCTACTAGAAATATTCTTCGGTTGTAGAATCCATGATATCTGCTCCAGCTTCATCAACATAGTCATCATCGCTATCATCTGGATCCGAGTCTGTGTCGTCGATGATGATGTAGTCTTTCGAGCTAATCTCCTTGGGTTCTTTGTCTTCATCTACTGGTGTAGGGCCTCCCATAAATATCCCGATCTTCATTGTTAGGTCGGCATTCTTGTCCACCAATACTTCAATTTCTTCTTCATAATCCTCATGTGTAGCCTTGAGTTCTTCCTCCAGTTCCTTGATCCTTGTCCTTGCCTTCTTCAGGTCTATCATGTCGGCGCACATCTGGTTCTCCTATCATCGAATGTGCTGGTTTAACTCCTGGATAAAAGCTGCAATTGATCTATGCTTCCTGGTGCTGATCATCTCCCAGTGCTCATCTCGGCGTCCACAAATCTGGTAGATAGTATCCTTGAGATCATTGCTGTAGAATTCTCCAATGCGTCCCATGGCGATGTGAGCTGCCATGCTCTTCCCTAGATTCCAAGTTGGTGCATCAAAAGAAAACTCTATGGGCTCAGTGACTGGCATGAACGTCCTTCCTGGAACTTGATCTTGAATCATCCAGCGCTCTTCTTCAGGTGATGTGGTGTTGTAGGTTCCGGTGAAACTTGGTACTCCTATGTTTAGTATCTAGTGACTTCCTTCAAGTGACATCCAAAGGGTGTATCTTCATCCGGTTGTGTGAACTTGTTCCTTGCATCCGCCATCCTAAAAGAGTAGAAAAGATGAGGAGTCAGAAGAGAAGAGAGTGAATACTGATCTAGGTCTTTAGCTTAGTGGTCGTGTCCTACAGTCAGTGTGTGCTCTGATACCATCTCTGTAGCGATCAGACCTCAAACTGTCTGATCTCTGTGCTCCAGTGTCATCCCTGGATCAGTAATGCTGACACCACACATTACTCGGAGGATTTATAACAGAGTAGCAATCACACACTTATTAGATCAAGTGTCTCCATAGAGAATTTATTACAATAAATATGGCTTAAGGCCATCTAATAACGATAACAGTGGAAGGCTTGGAAGATAAGTGAGTCCATCAACTCCAATGGCATCACTGAGTATAGAACCATGACCTAAACTCCTTAATCATCGTCTGAAAAGTCTGCAACATTAACGTTGCAGCCCGAAACGGGTCAGCACATGGAATATGCTGGCAATGTAACACATAGAGAGTAATGGAATGAAACAACTATACTATATACATATTTGGTTGGTGGAAAGCTCTATGGTTATAGTTTTGCATAAAGCCAATTTCCCCTACTGCAAAGGAATAAATTTAGTTAACTATGATGGTAGTTGTTAAACATTGAGAATGGTTGACAGCATTCTCAATCCCAATTAAGCATCATCATTAACAAAGCCCAACAAAATTAATTTAGGGTAACATGTTGAGATTCACATGATAATCCAAGTACTAGATACTCAAGCCGTCCATAACCGAGGACTCGGCTAATCATGATTAGTTTAATACACTCTGCAGAGGTTTGCGCACTTTTCCCCACAAGACTCGATCGCCTCCATTTGGTTTCTCGCATTACATGGTGTTTGAGAAGACGGATGACCGAGACATAGTCTTTCAGAAGCGCTCGCACCTTACGATCGGGTAGACCGTACCACCTACATCCCCTACATCTGCTAGTCTATCACTGAAAGAGTTCGCACGACTTAGTCAACTATGCTAGAGCCCATAATAGCTTGTGGCTGCACACGAAAGTTTCTAGTATGATTAGTCTCATGATCCCTTTGAGCCTGGGTGGCGTCCCAAAAGAAAACAGGCAAATCCTGGATTACCCAGGTGCCTCAATCCACCCAGATGTGTGTTTAAGTTGCCACCTTAGATAAACCATTAATTAACAATACTCACATCTATCATGGATATCACTCACCCAATCCACGTCTACTAGCATAGCATGGCACAATAAGCAAACGTAGAAGTAACTCCCAAAGGTTTGATATATAACAGGTGATAGGTACTACCTCAACTACTTCCCATCCCATAATTTAATTAGATCCTAAGCATGCAATGTTTGAGGATTTATCTAATGCAATAAAACTGGGTAGTAGAAAAGGTATGATCAAAGTGTTACTTGCCTTGCTGATGATCCACGAAACCTAGAGATTCGAAGTAACAGGCGGCGCACTCCGGGTATTCTATCGCAGACAAACAAACAAGCATACAATAAGTACTCATCTAATGCACAAGTAAAAGTCAAATAAGAGATCTAACCAAAAAATTCAACTTAAGAACTCCGGTTTGCAAAAAGAATCAAATCGAACGAAGCAACGAAAGTCAAACAGCGAAAGAAAACAACTTCGTTCTACTAATTTGGATCTATGGCAATTTTTACGGATAGAGGGTTTCGAGACGAAACTCCAGGCGCTTGAATCGCCTGATTCTGATAAACGAGCGAAAAGTTATACTAAAACAAAAATCGGATCGGAAATCGCGACCAGAAAATCGCGGATTTAATCCGAGAAAAAGAAAAACGACGAACGTTCGTTAGAACGAACGAACGGACGAACGCTCGCTAATTAAATAAATCGGAAAAACCGATCTATTTAAAAAAACTGAAACTAAAAAAACCGATGGAAAAACCGAACGGTTTTTTGAAATAAAAAAAAACGGCGCGGATTTCGAGGCGACCTCGGGCGGTGTGCGGCGGCGAGGCGGCGGCGGCGGCGCGTGCTGGGGGCGGCTCGGGAGGGTTTGGCTTCGGCTGGGCCTCCCCCCCGGCTTATAAAGCCTAGCGGGCCAGGAGTCCGGGTCGGACACGGCCCGTTAGGTCGGTTTGTTTTTTTTAAATAATTATGCGCGGAAGAAAAATAAAAATAAATACTAAACGGACTCCAAAAATCCCGAAATAAATTTTCTCGGGCTTCTAAAATCAAGCCGCACAAGGTGAACCTTTATTTGGGGCCTAAATGCAATTTTGAAAAACGCACATTTTTCCTAAATTCAAATAAAATAACGAAAAACTCCGAAAATAAATCTTATTTGATTTTATTATTAAATCCTCAATATTTCTAAAATCAAGCCTGTCGAGGTGCCTGTTGACGGACAGATCAACTGGGTTCTTGATGCCTAGATAATTCGTGCAATAGGAGATGCACTCTTCGGTCAGAAAGCCCCTGGTTATGCTTTCCTTTGGACTTGACATGTTGTGAACGTATCCTTTGATGACAACATTCATCCTTTCGAACGGTATCATGCTGTGCAGGAACGTCGGCCTGAGTTGGATGATATCCTCCACGATATGGACCAGCAGATGCACCATAACATCGAAGAATGCGGGCGAGAAGTAAAGCTCAAGCTCGCATAGTATCACCACGATCTCTTCATGTAGCCTTCTGAGTTGCCTCACGCCAACCGACTTCCAAGAGATGACATCAAAAAAGTTGCATAGGCCAAATAGCATTTCACGGACGTGCGCTTCCATGATCCCATGGATTGCAACTGGAAGTATCTGCGTCATCATTACGTGACAGTCGTGAGACTTCATCCCACTGAACTTCTGCTTCGCTGAGTCTAGGTATCTGCTTATCTTCCCCGCATAACTATAAGGAAGTTTTACTCCTATGAGGCAGGTGAAAAACTACTCAATCTCCTCCTGACTTAGAGTGAAGCACGCGGGAGGGCGGTCATTTCCGATCTTCTTGGCCTTTTTGCCTTTGCGATGACTTTTCGTGTCCTTTGCATCATCATCATCATCATAATCATCATCATTAGCGTGAAGCTCCTCCCTGATGCCCATTGATTTCAAGTCTACCCTTGCTTTTGGCCTATCTTTGGTCCTCTCTGGCATGTTGAGTAGGGTAACAAGCAGACTCTCGCACACGTTCTTCGTGATATGCATGACATCAAGGCTGTGAGTTACACGGAGGATCTTCTAGTACGGCAAGTCCCAGAAAACAGACCTTGTTTTCCATACCTTCAGCAGCGGCTCTGGCGCCTTTCGCTTCTTTCCTGGCGGTGGGCAATCTTTCCAATTTTTCAATAGCTCGTCTATTTCCTCGCCGCCCCTCGTATGCGGGCGCCTTCGGGGTTCGGTTTCACCATTGAACAGATCCTTGCATTTTCTCCATGAGTCATCGTCGCGAAGCCACCTTCGATGTCCCATGGCGATACGTTGTGTCATCCATGCACCCGACGTATGCACAAAATCCGTGGACCACCTGCCCCGCGACATATCCGTAACCGAGATAGTTGTGCACCGTCATGAGCAGTGCGGCTCTCATAGGGAAATATTCTTTCTCTGCAGCGTCCCATGTATTGGTTGGCGTTTTCCATAGCGTGTCTAGCTCCTCTTTCAGCAGCCCCAGATACAGATTGATGTCGTTCCCTGGTTGTTTCAGCCCTTCAATTAGCATACTCATGTGACTGTACTTCCTCTTCATGCACAACCAGGGGGAAGGTTGTACATCCACACAAACACAGGCCAGGTGCTATGTGTGCTTCTCTGGCTGCCAAACGGATTGACTCCATCGGTGCTCGTGCCCAGCATGATGTTCCTTGGATCGTCCCCAAATTATGGGTGTTCGAAGTTCAATGCTTGCCTGGCTCGCATCCTTAGGGTGACTCAGCATCTTGTCTTTTTTATTTATCTCCGGATCATTTTCGTCATATTCTCGCTTCTTCTCCGCCCTATCCTCGTGCCAATGTAGGAGCTTTGCTACCTTAGGGTCTGCGAAATACCGCTGCAGATGAGGAGTGATCGGAAAGTACCACACCACTTTTAGAGGAGCTTTCTTCCTCTTCTTGTATCGAGTGACGCCGCACACCGGACATATGGTAGACTCCGCATGCTTGTCCTGATAAATGATGCAATCGTTCATGCACACATGGTATTTCACGTGCGGTACATCCAGAGGACACACGATTTTCTTCGCCTCCTCGAAACTGGTCGGGCACTTGTTCCCCTTGGGAAGACGTTCGTGCCAGAATGACATGTTCTCATCGAAGCATGCATCGGTCATTTTGTGTTTTACCTTCATCTCCAGAGCCATGAGCGTTACTTTCAGGCGGGTATCCTCAGGCCTGCATCCCTCATACAATGGAGTAACCACGTCTATCTCCAGTTGATCCAGCTTGGCTTTCTCTCGGGCGGCAGCTCTTGTGTTACCCGTCTGCTTGAGAAGCAGCTCTTGAATATGAGGGTCCTGCACCTAGCCCATCGATGGTCCATCGTCGTCTGCTCCGGCATCTTCATCTTCATGATCATGCCCTTCGTCTTGATCTTCCTCATCATCATGTCTGGCATCTTCTACATGATGACTGTGTACTGCATCTACTTCGTGATCATGTCCTGGAGATTCTTCGTCTTCTTGCCCACCCTCGCCGCAGTTGTCTTGCCGCCCTTCCTCATTTCTTGCCCGGCCCCCATGGACGACTTCATACTCATCTTCATCACCTTGCCACCAATAGCCATCCATGAAACCACGCAAGAGCAGGCGGTCCCGCACCTGTACGGAATCCGGGTCCATAAGGCTCTTCAGCTTGCATCTTCGACACGGACATCTTATCTCCGTCTCGTTCATTTGAAGCATCTCGGCCTTCGCGGAGCTCAAAAACCTATTCACGATGCCTTCGATCATTGTGCTGACCATGGTCGCCTGCGAGGTAGAGCAAAACAATATTTTAGAACAAAAAAAATTTGGCATGACTTTGCCTAAAAATAGGACCAAAAAGAATGCATAGTGCCAAATTCTCGCCAAAACGGAAATGAATCAACATTCCGGCAAAATATTGGCAACTATCGCATTTCAAATACCGCTACCTTTAAACACAAACATATGCAACACCACAAACATATGCAACACCACAAACATATGCAACACCACAAACATACGTAGATCTAGGCCATAAAAAGTGTGTACGTTGTTGGAGGGAGAAAAAACTAGATCTAGAACATAAAGAAAGCTTTCCCCTTACTTACCTATCAAAAAAGGAAATTTAACCACTTAATTTGGGTGAATCTATGGGCAAATGAGGTGAGGAGGAGGAGGCAGCCGAGCCCAAGCTTGGTAGAGGTGGAGAGAATGAAGATGGAAAGTGAGTGTGGTAGGTGGCTGTCCAAAATATCTAGCTGCTCCCAGGTTACCAATGGCGCACCACCTAAGAATGCACCATTAGTAACCAGGGTTACTAATGGCGCACCTGGTGTGTGGTGCGCCATTACTAGTTTTTAAAAAAAACATGTTAGTAGTAGCCCACCAGCGGATAGTGCGCCATTACTGCTAACAAATTTTTTAATCTTTTTTTTTCAAAAATAGTAATGGCGCACCACACACCAGGTGCGCCATTAGTAATGTGGACGTTAATGGCGTACTTGTATCTGGTGCGCCACTACTATATAGCAGTGGCGCACCACATACATGGTGCGCCATTAATGCCCATATTAGCTATAGCCGTTTCCCTAGTAGTGAATGCTTTAAGAAAGATGACATAAGGTAGACAAGATAAGATCAAGCAATATGATGAAACCCCGTTGTTTTATCCTCACTAGCAACAATACAATACGTGCCTTTGCCCCTCCTGTCATAGGGCAAGATCTCCTCAAGATTGAACCTACCACAAAGCACCTCTCTCGTTGAAGATAAATATATCTTGCTTGGTCAAAGTAGATGAATAGATCGAAGAGAAATACAAAGCTATACAATTACGCAGCAAATAAATCTCAAGAGACTCATATAAATTGAATGAATAATCTGATCATAAACCCTAAATTCATTGGATCCCAGCAAACACACCGCTAAAGATTACATCGGATTGATCTTAGAGAACATCATTTTATTGAAAATCAAAAGAGAGATAGAAGGCCATTGTCAGACCAGTAGATCCTGAAGTAACTACTCACACATCAACATGGAGGCAGCAAGGTTGATAAAGACGGCCTCCCCAATGATTCCCCCCTCCGGCAGAGTGCCAGATAGGGCTCTAGATGGGATCGCTTCGAAATAGAGGCTTGCGGCGGAGGAAGAACTGTTTCGGGTCTCGCTTCGAGGGTTTCTGAATATATGAGAATTTATAGTCCAAGAATTAAGAGAAGCAGAGCTACGAGGGGCCCACAAGTCAGGGTGGCGCTCCCTAATGACCAACAAGTATAGGAAATCAATTGTAGTCCTTTTGATAAGAGTTTTGAACCGAACAAGGAACAAAAGGAAATGACAAGCAAATTAGCAAGGTATTCTCGATAAGCACTGAAATTACCGGTAATAGATAGTTTGATAGCAAGGTAATTCATAAAAAGTTGCAAATAACAATAGTAGCAAAGGTGCGGCAAGTGAGCCCAATCCTTTTATAGCAAAGGACATGCTGGAATAGTCTCTTAAAATAAGCAAAGCGTTCTCGTGGACACATGAGAATTCATCTAGTTATTTTCATCATGTTTATTTGATCTGCGTTCGCTACTTTGATAATTTGATATGTGGGTGGACCAGTGCTTGGGTGTTGTTCTTACTTGAACAAGCCTCCCACTTATGATTACCCCCTCTCGCAAGAATCCGGAACTACGAAAGAAGAATTAGGAAAATTCTAACCATAACATGAAATATATGGACCCAAATCAGCCCCTTATGGGATAACGCATAAACTAGGGTTTAAGCTTCTGTCACTCTAGCAACCCATCATCTACTTATTAATCCACGGTGCCTTCCCTTAGGCCCAAATATGGTGAAGTGTCATGTATTCGACGTTCACATGACACCACTAAAGGAAGCAACAATATACATATCATCAAAATATCGAATGAATGCCAAATTCACATGATTACTTATAACAAGACCTCTCCCATGTCCTCAAGAACAAAAGTAACTACTCACAAATCATATTCATGTTCAAGATCAGAGGGGTATTTAATATCATTAAGGATCTAAACATATAATCTTCCACCAAATAAACCAACTAGCATCAACTAGAAGATGTAATCAACACTACTAGCAACCCACAGGTACCAATCTGAGGTTTTGAGACAAAGATTGAACACAAGAGATGAACTAGGGTTTTAGATGAGATGGTGCTGGTGAAGATGTTGATGAAGATTGGTCCTCCGACGATGAGAGGATCATTGGTGATGTCGATGGCTTCAATTTCCCCCTCCCAGAGGGAAGTATCCCCAGCAGAATTGCTTCGTCGAAGAGCAAAAATGTTCCTACCCAGGTTCCGCCTCGAGACGGCGGCGCTTCGTCCCAAAAGTTCTCTCCCTATTTTTTCTAGGTCAAAACCCCTCATATAGCAGAAGATGGGGGTCGGAGGCAAGTTGTGGGCCCCACAATGCATTAGGGCGCACCCAGGGGGTGGCCGCACCCTATTGCCTTGTGGCCAACTGGTGGGGCCCCTCTAGTACTTCTTCCCTCCAGTATTTTTTTGTATATTCCATGAAATTTCAAGCCATTTGGAGCTCTGTGGAATAGGTATCTCTGATGTAGCTTTTCCAGGTCTAGAATTCCAACTGCCTGCAACCTCCCTCTTCATGTAAATATTGTAAATTAAGAGAGGAAAGGCATTAGAATTGCATCACATAGTGTTATAGTGATAAAAAACATTATAAATATCAGTAGAAAAACATGATGCAAAATGGACGTATCAACTCCCCCGAGCTTAGACCTCGCTTGTCCTCAAGCGGAAGCCGAAATCGATAATCATGACCACATGTTTAGAGAGAGAGGTGTCGATAAAGACAAAATACGGACATAGTAGCATCATGATCATTAACAAAGCAGCAATATATCATCATAAAACTTCTCATGATCAAGTAACAATTCATCACAATGTTTAAGTATAAAGCATAAACTTACTTGAAAACTAACAAACTTTGTTCTTAGTCAATGAAACAATCACAATTCATCATATTCTCGGGAAGAATATCATTTAGTGTTCTATGATTGCTAACACTCAGGGCATATATATATGGAGCACAAGTTTCAGTCAGACACATATAAATATAGGTGCTTATAGTTTCGCCTCCCAACTCATTTATCTCAAGGGCAACATCAACAATAATAACTCATTATTACTCACATCCAACTGGATATAAGTGCCTAGATGTTTTCTCACCACATGATGCTTGCAAAAAGAAAAAATGAAAAAGGAATAGAGAAAAACACTATTGACTCTTGCATAAAAAGTAAATACAGAAAAGTAAAAGATAGGCCCTTCGCAGAGGGAAGTAGAGGTTGTCATGCGCTTTCATTTTTGGATGTGCAAGCTCTTAATGTAAAGGAGCGTCACTTTATATTGCCCCTTGTGATAGCAACATTTATTATGCAGTTTTTTGCTTTTATTTCTTTACCATTACAAGATCGTATAAATCTTATTTTCCCTCACAATAAAAGATCATACATATTTAGGAGCAATTTTTATTGCTTTATGCACCGTTGACAACTTACTTGAAGGATCCTATTCAATCCATAGGTAGATATAGTGGACTCTCATGGCATGAAACTGGGTTCAAGGGTTTTGGAGGCACAAGTAGTATATCTACTTGGTGCGGACTTTTGTCTAGCAAAATATATTGAGCAAGCACCACATGTTGGAGGATCCATGAAAATATAACTTCTATGTGAATATAAGCAAACATAACTCATTACGTTGTCTTCCTTGTCCAACGTCAACTAGTTGACATAATTTTTTTAATGGGGGCTCACAATCATAAAAGATGTCCAAGATAGTATATTTATATGTGAATCCTCTCTTCCTTTACTAACCTTTCATGAATTGCACCATTGACCAATACTATGTTTGTTAACTTCTAACAAATTTTATCAAATATATTTTTCTTTATGTAAAGTCATTACTTTCCATGGGATTAGCATATGATCTTTTCATTATTTCATTGCTAAGATTGAAACATAAAAGTAAAGAAGGAAACTCAAACTACTCTTTATTATATAACTCTCGAACTTGATTACATAGATAGATAGATCACGAAACAAGCACTTGAAACTAGATCATACTAAACTTTTATTCTTCTATATCACATAATAACTAAAGATTGAACTAAGACAGATAAGGATGATAAAAGTGATGGTGATACGATACAGAGGCACCTCCCCCAAGCTTGGCACAAGCCAAGGGTGGTGCCCATACCCGTGTACTCAAGTGTCTTTCTTTGGTGATGGTGGTGATGTAGCTGTAGTGGTGATTTCCTTGGATATATAATTCCCCTTAGAGTGTGAATCTCCTCCTTAAGCTTACCGAGTTCCTTCTTAAGATCCAACTTCTCCTTGAGGAGTTTGTTGGTGACAAATCCATCCTCACGGGAGTGCAATTTGGTTGTGAAAGATGAGGCGTCATCACCCTACGCATGATGATAAGGGGTAAATCGAATAATGGAAGGCTTAACCTTATTTGGCAAACTTGTCTTATTGAACTCCACATGCATATCTCCTGGCTGTGGTAAGGGAGTTTCTTCTTCTTGCTGGCTTGAGGGTTCTATCCTCTTTAGATCAACATCCATCTCTTCTTCTGCAGACCACCCATATGGATCCATGTCTCCATCGATCCTTGGGTTTGCAACATAGTGAAAAACATAGCTCTCTCCATCCGAGTCTTGAGACGACATGCTGTCAGATCTACGAGAAAAACAACACGGAACAAGAACAGAAGAGAAACTTGCCATATGGTGTTCAAAACATCCACAAGTATATGTAAAGAAGTTTTATCTTGCGAAACAAGTATTCCAGAAGAAAACAGAGTCAGGATGGCACACGAGAGGGCCACAAGGAAACCTAGCACGCCCAGGGGGTAGGGTGTGCCATGTTGCCTTTGTGACCTCCTCGTGGGTCTTCTCGGTTGTTTCTTATTTTGTATTTTTTTCTAATATTCCAAAACTGATAGAAATATTTTTTCTGACATTTTTGGAGTCGGTTTACTTACCGTATCATATACCTACTATTTTTTAGGGTTCTGGAGTGTTCCGAAAGGTCTCTCTTTTGTGTTCCTCCGGTGTCATAGTTTGGACAATATTAGTTTCAACATTAATAGGTGTACCTGAAATATAATGCTTAATTCTTTGCCCATTAACCACTCTCGGATTAGTGCCCTTGTTACTTGTGAGCTACGTTGGGATTTCCTCGAAGAGGAGAGGATGATGCAGTACCGTAGAGATAAGTATTTCCCTCAGTTATGAAACCAAGGTTATCAATCAAGTAGGAGAACCAAGCAACACTATGTAAACATCACCTGCACACAAACAACAAATTCTTGCAACCCAACGCGTAGAGGGGTTGTCAATCCCTCAACGGCTTTGAGCAAGATTAAATTATCTAGTTTTTGATAGATAGATCGAACAAAAATACAAAATAAAAGAAATAAAAGAAAAATTACAGCAAGATAACAAACATACGATGGGTAAACAAATTACTATTGGGAAATTAATAGAAAAGAAAATAATTGTGATGATATCCAAGGCAATGATCATACATAGGCATCATGTCCGAGACAAGTAGACCGAAATGATTCTGCATCTACCACTATTACTCCACACATTGACCGCTATCTAGCATGCATCTTGTTTATTAAGTTCATGGAAAAAAGGAGTAACGCCTTAAGAAAAATGACATGATGTAGACAAGATAAACTCACATATGAACAAATCCATCTTTTTACCCTTAATAGAAACGGTACATACGCATGTCCCTTTCTGTCACTGGGATCGAGCACCGCAAGGTCAAACCCATTACAAAGCACCTCTTCCCATGACAAGATAAATCAATCTAGTTGGCCAAACCAAACCAATAAATCAGAGAAGAAATACGAAGCCATAGTAATCATGCATAAAAGAGTTCAGAGGAAACTCAAGTAATTCATGGGTAGATTTGATCATAAAATCACAATTCATCGGATCCCAACAAACACATCGCAAAAAGTCATTACATCAAATAGATCTCAAAGAACACCAAGGAGAATATTGTATTGAAGATCAAAAAGAGAGAAGAAGCCATCTAGCTACTAACTATGGACCCATAGGTATGTGGTAAACTACTCACGCATCATCGGAGGGGCAGCAAGGATGATGAAGAACCCCTCTGTGATCGATTCCCCCTCCAATAGAGTGCCGAAAAAGGCCTCCATATGGGATCTCGTGGTTCTGGAACTTGTGGAAGTGGAAAAAGTATTTTGTGGACTCCTCTGTTGGTTTCATGATTTTAGAGAATTTATAGAGGCAAAGTTAGGTCAAACAGAGCCTCGTGGGCCCCACAAGCAACCAAGGCGCGCCCTAGTCGCTAGGCATGCCCTGGTGCCTTCTGGGCCACTGCTCCATCTTCTCGTCCCCTCCCGAAGCTTCTAGGGTCTCTTATGTCCAGAAGAAAAACCACCAAAAAGTCTCGTGGCATTTGGACTTTGTTTGGTACTGATATTCTACAAAACCAAAACAAGCAAAAAAACAACAACTTGCACTGGGCACTAAGTTAATAGGTTAGTCCCAAAAAATGATATATTTTTGCTTGAAAGTGTATATAAAACATCCAACATTGATAATATATGAGCATGGAACAATCAAAAATTATAGATACATTGGAGACGTATCAAGCATCCCCAAGCTTAATTCCTGCTCGTCCTCGAGTAGGTAAAAGATAAAGACAGAATTTTTGATGTGGAATGCTACCTAACATATTCATCATATATTGTTTTCTTTGTAGCATGGATATTTGGACTTGGATGATTCAAAGCAATAGTCTATAATTTGACATAAAAACATAAATACTCAAGCATATCAACAAGCAACCATGTCTTTCAAAACATAAACGCTAAATAAAGCTATCCCTAGCCCATTATGCTCAGCCGTTGATCCATTCATGAAACACACTCAAATATTAGCTATAGTAATGCGAAGCTATAGTAATCATGCATAATAGAGTTCAGAGAAAACTCAAATAATTCATAGATAGAGCTGATCATAAACTCACAATTTAGCGGATCCCAACAAACACATCACAAAAAGTCATTACATCAAATAGATCTCAAAGAACACCAAGGAGAACATTGTATTGAAGATCAAAAAGAGAGAAGAAGCCATCTAGCTACTAACTATGGACCCATAGGTCTATGGTAAACTACTCACACATCATCGGAGGGGCAACAAGGCTGATGAAGAACCCCTCTATGATCGATTTCTCCTCCGATAGAGTGCCGAAAAAAGGCCTCCATATGGGATCTCATGGTTCTGGAACTTGCGGCAGTGGAAAAAGTATTTCGTGGTCTCCTCTGTTGGTTTCACGATTTTAGAGAATTTATAGAGGCGGAGTTAGGTCAAACAGAGCCTCGTGGGCCCCACAAGCCACCAAGGCACGCCCTACCCCCTGGGCACGCCCTGGTGCCTTCTGGGCCACTTCTCCATCTTCTCGTCCCCTCCCAAAACTTCCAGGGTCTCTTATGTCTAGAAGAAAAATCACCAAAAAGTCTCGTGGCATTTGGACTTTGTTTGGTACTGATATTCTACAAAACCAAAAGCAAGCAAAAAACAGCAACTTGCACTGGGCACTAAGTTAATAGGTTAGTCCCAAAAAAGATATATCTTTGCTTGAAAGTGTATATAAAACATCCAACATTGATAATATAAGAGCATGGAATAATCAAAATTATAGATATGTTGGAGACGTATCAAGCATCCTCAAGCTTAATTCCTGCTCATCCTCGAGTAGGTAAATGATAAAGATAAAAAAATTGATGTGGAATGCTACCTAACATATTCATCATATATTCTTTTCTTTGTAGGATGGATATTTCGACTTGGATGATTCAAACCAATAGTCTATAATTTGACATGAAAACATCAATACTCAAGCATATCAACAAGCAACCATGTCTTTCAAAATATAAACGCTAAAGATGGCTATCCTTGGACCATTATGCTCTGTCATTGATCCATTCATGAAACACACTCAAATATTAGCTACATCCAATACACAAGTATGACAATAGTGTTCCCTAGTTGGTGCTTTATAAGAGAAGATGGAGACTCAAATAAAAATAAATTGCATAAAAGTAAATAGATAGGCCCTTCGTAGAGGGAAGCAGAGATTTGCGGCGGTGCCAGAGCTCAAATCTTAAATTTAGAGATAAAATTACTTTCATATGCATGCTTTTCCTGTCAACGAAAATGACCGAGAATTCCCAATATCTTCCATGCTAGACAAACCATAGGTGGGTCCCAAACAGAAAATAAAGTTTATTTACTTTCCACCATTCTTTCACAATCCATGGCTAGCCGTATCCACGGGTGCCTTCCATGCCAACACTTTACAAGGAATTTATTATTATCATCGTATTATTATTTTTCATTTGGGCATCCCTATTACCTACCACACTCTCGTGCAATGACAAGTGAATAAACACTAATCGTGAGAATAAAATACCTAGCATGGAAAATATTGGCCACCCCCTGCTGCTTCATGAGCGATACGGGCACACAAAACGGAAATTCATTTTGAAAAATTAGAGTTGGCACATGCTAATTTACTTAGAACGGCATGGAAGTACCGTATATAGGTAGGTATGATGGACACATTTGGCGCAACTTTGGGTTTAAGGATTAGGATGCATAAGCAGCATTCCCGCTTAGTACAAGTCAAGCTAGCAAATAGGTTGACAAGGGCATAACTTCGTTACATAACTATTGACTTTATGTGCATGCATACGGAATCACAAACCTTAACACCAATTTTATTACTAAAGCATAATTACTCACCAACATGACTCACATATTACTATCTCAATATCGTAAAACTATTGCGAGGAATCATGTTTATCATATCCAATGATCTATATGAAAGTTTTTATTATATCTCCCTTGTATATCCATCACTTCGGGACCTGATGACCTGTTGGGGAACGCAGTATTTCAAAAAATTCCTATGATCATACAAGATCTATCTAGGAGATGCATAGCAATGTGAGGGGAGAGTGTGTCTACGTACCCTCGTAGACTGAAAGCGGAAGCGTTAAGTAACGCGGTTGATGTAGTCGAACGTCTTCGTGATCCAACCGATCAAGTACCAAACGCACGGCACCTCCGTGATCTGCACACGTGCAGCTCGGTGAGGTCCCTCAAACTCTTTATCCAGCTGAGGCCGAGGGATTGTTTCGTCAGCACGACAGCGTGGTGACGGTGATGATGAAGTTACCGGCGCAGGGCTTCGCCTAAGCACTTCAACAATATGATCGAGGTGTGTTTCTGTGGAGGGGGCACCGCACATGGCTAAGAGAAACTTTGATGTGTCTTTGGGGTGCCGCCCTCCCACGTATATAAAGGGCGGAGGAAGGAGAAGGCCGTCCAGGGGTAGGAGGTGTGCCATGGGGGGGCAATCCTACTCCAAGTAGGATTCGGCCCCCCTTTTCCTATTCCAACAAGGAGAAGGGGGAAGGTGAGGGAGGAGAGAAGGAAAGGCTCCCCCTAGTCCAATTCGGTTTGGGCTAGGGGGCATGCTCCCTACCTTGGACTGCCTCCTCTCTTCCACCAATAGGCCCATGAGGCCCAATAACCCCCCGAGGGGTTCCGGTAACCCCTCGGTACTCCGGAAAATACCCGATACACATCGGAAACATTCCGGTGTCAGAATATAGTCTTCCAATATATCAATCTTTATGTCTCAACCATTTCGAGACTCCTCGTCATGTCCGTGATCTCATCCGGGACTCTGAACTACCTTTGGTACATCAAAACACATAAACTAATAATACCGATCGTCATCGAACGTTAAGCGTGCGGACCCTATGGGTTCGAGAACAATGTAGGCATGACCGAGACACATCTCCGGTCAATAACCAATAGCGGAACCTGGATGCTCATATTGGCTCCCACATATTTTACGAAAATCTTTATCGGTCAAACCGCATAACAACATACGTTGTTCCCTTTGTCATCGGTTTGTTACTTGCCCGAGATTCGATCGTTGGTATCACTATACCTCGTTCAATCTCGTTACCGGAAAGTCTCTTTACTCATTCCGTAATACATCATCCCGTAACTAACTCATTAGTTACATTGCTTTCAAGGCTTATAGTGATGTGCATTACCGAGAGGGCCCAGAGATACCTCTCCGACAATCTGAGTGACAAATCCTAATATCGATGTATGCCAACTCTACAAACACCATCGGAGACACCTATAGAGCATCTTTATAACCAAGTTACGTTGTGACATTTGATATCACACTAAGTGTTCCTCCGGTATTCGGGAGTTGCATAATCTCATAGTCATAGGAACATGTATAAGTCATGAAGAAATTAATAGCAATAAACTAAACGATCATAGTGCTAAGCTAACGGATGGGTCATATCAATCACATCATTCTCTAATGATGTGATCCCGTTCATCAAATGACAACTCATGTCAAGTAGAGGCACACTAGTGACACTCTGTTTGTCTATTTATACACACATGTACTAAGTTTCTGGTTAATACAATTCTAGCATGAATAACAAACATTTATCATGATATAAGGAAATATAAATAACAACTTTATTATTGCCTCTAGGGCATATTTCCTTCAGTCTCCCACTTGCATTAGAGTTAATAATCTAGATTACACACTAATGATTCTAACACCCATGGAGTCTTGGTGCTGATCATGTTTTTCTCGTGAGAGAGGCTTAGTCAACGGGTCTGCAACATTCAGATCCGTATGTATCTTGAAAATCTCTATAACTCCCTCCTTGACTTGATTGCGGATGGAATTGAAGCGTCTCTTGATGTGCTTCGTTCTCTTGTGAAATTTGGATTCCTTTGCCAAGGCAATTGCACCAGTATTGTCACAAAAGATTTTCATTGGACCCGGTGCACTAGGTATTACACCTAGATAGGATATGAACTCCTTCATCCAGACTCCTTCCTTTGTTGCTTCTGAAGCAGCTATGTATTCCGCTTCACACGTAGATCCCGCCACGACGCTCTGCTTAGAACTGCACCAACTGAGAGCTCCACCATTCAATAAAAATATGTATACGGTTTGTGACTTAGAGTCATCCGGATCAGTGTCAAAGCTTGCATCGACATAACCGTTTACGACGAGCTCTTTGTCACTTCCATAAACGAGAAACATATCCTTTGTACTTTTTCGGTATTTCAGGATGTTCTTGACCGTTGTCTAGTGATCCACTCCTGGAATACTTTGGTACCTCCCTGCTAAACTAATAGCAAGGCACACATCAGGTCTGCTACACAGCATTGCATATATGATAGAACCTATGGATGAGGCATAGGGATTGACTTTCATTTTCTCTCTATCTTCTGAAGTGGTCGGGCATTGAGTCTGACTCAACTTCACACCTTGTAACACAGGCAAGAACCTTTTCTTTGCTTGATCCATTTTGAACTTCTTCAGAACTTTATCAAGGTATGTGCTTTGTGAAAGTCCTATTAAGCGTCTTGATCTATCTCTATAGATCTTGATGCCCAATATATAAGCAGCTTCACCGAGGTCTTTCATTGAAAAAATCTTGTTCAAGTATCCTTTTATGATATTCACAAATTCAGTATCATTTTCGATAAACAATATGTCATCCACATATAATATCAGAAATGCTATAGAGCTCCCACTCACTTTCTTGTAAATATAGGCTTCTCCAAAAGTTTGTATAAAACCATATGCTTTGATCACACTATCAAAGCGTATATTCCAACTCCGAGATGCTTGCACCAGTCCATAAATGGATCACTGGAGCATGCACACTTTGTTAGCACCATTTGGATCGACAAAACCTTCCGGTTGCATCATATACAACTCTTCTTTAAGATATCCATTAAGGAATGCAGTTTTGACATCCATTTGCCAAATTTCATAATCATAAAATGCAGCAATTGCTAACATGATTCGGACAGACTTAAGCATCGCTACGGGTGAGAAGGTCACATCATAGTCAACTCCTTGAACTTGTCGAAAACCTTTCGCAACAAGTCTAGGTTTGTAGACGGTAACATTACCGTCAGCGTCAGTCTTCTTATTTAAGATCCATTTATTATCTGTGGCTTGCCGATCATCGGGCAAGTCAACCAAAGTCCACACTTTGTTGTCATACATGGATCCCATCTCAGATTTCATTGCTTCAAGCCATTTTGTGGAATCTAGGCTCATCATCGCTTCCTCATAGTTCGTAGGTTCATCATGGTCAAGTAACATGACTTATAGAACAGGATTACCGTACCACTCTGGTGCGGATCTTACTCTGGTTGACCTATGAGGTTCGGTAGTAACTTGATCAAAAGTTTCATGATCATCACCATTAGCTTCCTAACTAAGTGGTGTAGGAATCACTAGAACGGATTCCTGTGATGAACAACTTTCCAATAAGGGAGAAGGTATAGTTACCTCATCAAGTTCTACTTTCCTCCCTCTCACTTCTTTTGAGAGAAACTCCTTCTCTAGAAAGGATCCATTCTTAGCAACAAATATCTTGCCTTCGGATCTGTGATAGAAGGTGTACCCAACAGTTTCCTTTAGGTATCCTATGAAGACACATTTCTCCGATTTGGGTTCGAGCTTATCAGGTTGAAGCTTTTTCACATAAGCATCGCAGCCCCAATGTCGATGTCAAAACCGGCGGATCTCGGGTAGGGGGTCCCGAACTGTGCGCCTAGGCGGATGGTAACAGGAGGCAGGGGACATGAAGTTTTACCTAGGTTCGGGCCCTCTTGATGGAGGTAAAACCCTATGTCCTGCTTGATTAATATTGATGATATGAGTAGTACAAGAGTAGATCTACCACGAGATCAGAGAGGCTAAACCCTAGAAGCTAGCCTATGGTATGATTGTATGTTGTCCTACGGACTAAAGCCCTCTGGTTTATATAGACACCGGAGAGGGCTAGGGTTACCCAAGGTCGGTTACGAAGGAGGAGATATACATATTCGTATTGCCTAGCTTGCCTTCCACGCCAAGTAGAGTCCCATCCGGACACGAGACGAAGTCTTCAATCTTGTATCTTCATAGTCTAACAGTACGGCCAAAGAATATAGTCCGGCTGTCCGGATACCCCCTAATCCAGGACTCCCTCAGTAGCCCCTAAACCAGGCTTCAATGACGATGAGTCCGACGAGCAGTATTGTCTTCGGCATTGCAAGTCGGGTTCCTCCTCTGAATACATCACGGAAGAATTTGAATACAAGGATAGTGTCCAACCCTGCAAAATAAGTTTTCACATACCACCGTAGAGAGAATAACATTTCCACAAATCTAATCTGCTGACATGTTTTGGCAACACGACATTATGCCATGGCCCGGTAATTATTCGAACCGTTTTTCTTCAACCAGCTCCACACATAACTCGAGGCAATTTTTTGACATGTCTTGTCAAAGCAGAGATCGTGTTCCCCTAATTACGAGATTCTCATCAATACGGTCGTGGGTAACCCAACCGTATCTAGGACTCCTATATTATAGGCAAGTCCCAAACGGCTATGGAGAGGACGCTTGATATTCACCCTCTTTATAAAGGGACAAGGCTTTTACTCTTTCCCTCCCGTGCTCAATCGAATCCTTCCCCCGCCTCGAGTTCTAATACCCAAAGCCCAGGTCAGGTGCTCCGGCCCTTCAATCATGTCCGGATCTAGCCTTCAAGGTCGATGGATTCCCTCCTTCGTTACAGAAGAAGATATCAAGAAGTTGAGGGAGGCCAGATACCTGACCGTCGAGGTTTCGCATCGGCTGCCTGCCCGAGGGCAGGTCGTCCCTACTCCTGAACCCAACGAAGACGTCATGTTCATCTCCCACTTCCTCCGAGGTCTAGGCCTCACTCTGGATCCCTTTGTTAGGGGGCTGATGTTTTATTACGGGCTAGATTTCCACGATCTAGCCCCGGACTCCTTTCTCCACATCTCATCATTTATTGTTGTATGTGAGGCTTTCCTCCGTATTCACTACAAGAAATATGTCAACATGTGACCACCACTATTGGTCACTGAATGGTCACAAATTTCCATTTGCGACCTTTTTGTGACCAAAAACATAAGGTCAAAAGCTGGCCGTCATAAACTGACTATAGCGACCTTTCTTCTGGAATGGTCGAAGACGTTTACGACCAAAATAAGCCTATTGTTCTGTTTTGGTCACTAGCAACCTCCCCAGGCCACGTAGGCATCCAGCGTGGCAAGCTGATGTGGCACAAGATTCAGCCCGGTCCAATTCGGTTTTCTACATGGGCCTAGCCCATTAATTCGGCCTTTTTAATGTATTTTTTTCTTGTTAATTTTCGGTAGCTACATGGGCTTGGGGCATTAATTCAGCCTTTTTTCTAAGATGCAGCCTTTTACAGTCTACTGATTTTTTATTTTCGTCCTTTTTTTGCCACTGGTCCCACCAATCAGATTGGTCCCACTTGTCATGCTTATCACAAAATTGATCCCACACATCAAAAATTTCAAAATCTGTCAAACAACCATTATAACTTGGACCCCCTTGTCAGGTTTCCATTTGACAGGTATTCAAATCACATACACAATCATTATTTCAAACAATCCAAATAGCAAATGAAATTCGTCCAAAAAAACACGGCATTAGTCTATTACAAACATTACAGTATACTACAGCCCAGATAAGCCTACTACTGCCTACATTTATAACACATAATATGCTAGTGTTTGTTGATATGCTTCACAACTTCAAACTTGGATTCGCACTTCACCTGTGCAAAAAACAAGAATGAACATATAAGAATAAGAATGTGCACAGAACATCAAACAGTAGCCAATGAGGGATCCAATAACTTATAAGCAAGAATTGACAGCAAATGAGATGTACATAAATAGTATGACTAACACTAACCAGTATGCGTTCATGGAGCGACTAAAATGTTCTCACTAGCTAGGATTTTTTAGTATACAATATACTCACATGTGCAACTCTCTAAATTGATCATAGAAATGAAAACTGTAGGTGTGCTGTAGGCCAGATCATCATATTTGAGCATTAATATTTCTGTATTACTACACAACAACTACAGCACTAGGAGTACACAACAACTAGTAGCAGAACTAGAAGAAATAACCAAATTGAGTGTACACCAATATCATCAGGAACAAGAGTATAACAAGCATCTTGCTTTACTGGGATACAGTGACACAGCAGAATTACTAGGATACAGTAACACAGCAGCAATAAGATAACATATTATGTGCTACAGGCTGATATTTCCAAAGTGGCACGTTTGATATGCTAAGGATTTGTCGATCTAATCCAGGTTTTGTTCTACAAATTAGTTTTGCTGTAAATTCAGCTAGTGTTCAAGTTATAAACAGTTTCTTTTTACTTGCCATCTTTGTTTCTTCTCCGTGACATTTAGTAGCACACATGAGTATATCCTGCTATGTCTATGCATTGCAAGAGCCAAACCAATACTAAATATTATTGCAAACCTAACATACTTGAACATCTTGGTCAGGGCAAGAACAGACCTGATGAGCTCTGAAGTTGAACGAATGGTGAACGAGCCCGTGGAGAGGCAAAGCACCTGCATTTGACACAAACTGCTAAGGATCAATGCAAACCAAACACACTATTGATATTGTACAGAAATGGGTAGTAGGATTCAGAAACTGTGAACGTGATACAATAAAAAATTGCATGCTATGCACATCAAGTTAAAAGGCACAAGTTATATAGTAGCCTCAAGCAGAGCAAGTGTACAGCAAGTTGATAAAAGAATTCTCAGTCTTGCCGTGGACTCACAATCCACATCCAATAGCCCACCATCTCGTATATACATCCAAACCATAAAAATAGCGGTCTAACAACAAGGTAGTGCAAATAAATTAAGTAAACTATTGGATATTAAGTAGTATACTCATGTGGTGAATTTTATGGAATACTTAATCTATACTCTGCATCTACCAAAAACAAATCTCCATGAACAGGTTATGATGCCAAACAACCCAAAGGCATCTAACTGAAAAAGGAAAAAAAATGGTGCTTCTGCTGCAGTGAATTGAAACCCAAAGCACCCCCAAACCGTAGAAGACTAAACTAGCTAGCTCTAGGAGAACTAAAATGCTAGCTGCAAGCAAGGAATGGAGGAATGGATGGTCACCGTTACTGAAGTTGATGCTTCAGGAGCTCGCCGGCGTGGTGGTTTAGGTGGTCGAGGAAGAAGAGGAGCATTACTGCATAATCATCATGAAACATAGCTGGACACTTCACCTGTGTTAAGAACCAAGCAAATGGTAGTATAAGCACACGATGCACAAGTACATTAAATGGAGTAGAAAAATGCGCGTGCTGTGTTTAATCCCTCGACATGAACAATTCAGCTTCAGTTGGGTTTTACTTCAGTATGTCATCTAAAGAAAAAGGGGACATGTTTTTGTTCCATTATTTCATTCACTAGATTAGTGTTCACCATTGATTTGTAAATCTAGTCCATCTGAGCACTGTGAAGACAGAGCAATCCAAACTGCTATTACTAATTTATAGAGATGTATAAGAAATAAATTAAACACAGAGCCGCAGTTTTCTGCAGCATATGAACCAAGGCATGGAGTAAAATTTATGTTCTCAGTTATGGCACTAAAATGTCCAACCGTAATGGGAACACAATCGATCATCTGCAAATTGTAACCTGACACTGACTACCCAAGGAAACTGCTAATCAACCAGCAACTGCTTTGATTACAGAAGCTCCATTTCCTAAAGTGGTTGGTTAACGGTTTTCCCCATGGGTTGATTAGCTCGTACTGTTTCTTTCCCAAATCAATCCAATCGCAGTTCGACCACAGACAGACAAATGACTGCAAGCCGCGTTACAGAATGGAATAAACAGGCCAGCAATGCAAACTCTCACCTCTTTAAGAAGGTGAGGAGCTCGTCGACCTCAGTGGTGTCAACATCCGTGAGCACCTCCCCGTCCCCATCCTCCTCCCAGCCGGGCCTCTCCCCGGTCTGCGGTGCGGTCGAGCATGTGGGAGCGCGGGGCGGGGTGGTAGAGGAAGAGGTTGTAGAGGAACCAGACCTACGGCGTGAACAGCGTGGCGTACCGCGGTGGCGGCGCCCGCGCGGGCAGGTTGGGCGTGGGAGTGTACCTCTGCGGCTGAGACGACAAGGCGTGGGAGAGGACGTCGTTGGTGAGGAGCGAGTTGAGGAAGTGCGCCGCCTCGGGGCCCCGGATCCGGACCACGGCACGGGATGCACGGCTCGCTCGGTCCCCGGCGCTTCTTCCCTTGGATGAGATGAAGATGGCACTTCTCAAGCTCCACCCGCAGCGAGATGAAGCGGCACAACACTGCGCGGCTGGATGCGGGCGAGGCAGAGGCTGGGCGGTTGGATGCTGGCGACGAAGGAGGCTAACAGCAGCGGGTGGATGGGACGAGGAGTGAGTTGGGGTGGGTGGCGGATCTGGCCGTGGATCGATGGGATGCCGCGAGGAGATGGGATGCCGACCTGCTCAACTCGATCTGAGCTAGGGTAGGGAGAGATGGTGAGGGGAGGGAGGGACGAGGTCGGTGGCGGTGGGTGAGGAGGACGGCGAGGTCGGCAGTGGGTGGGAGCGGCGGGGAGAGGACTGGATCGGAAGAGGGACGGGGAGGAGGTGGCGGCGGCGGCGAGGAGATGGGGACGAGGGAGGAGGGGTGCGATGGGGGGATCTGAGCTAGGGTTTGGGTTGCGGGTGGGGTATCTCTTTTTCTTTTCTCTTTTCTGTAGATAGATGGATGGATGGATGTGGGATGGAGAGATGGATGGATGGATGGATGGATGGATGGATGGACGCCATGTCATCGATCCATGGACAGAGTTATGATTGGTTCAGAAAATCAGTGATGTAAAATAGTTTTCAAGTACTAAAAAGAGAGGGATTTTGTGAAGTAGCTATCAAAAATATTTTGCAAAAGGGCACCACATAAATTTTCACTAGAGTTAGACAAAATTTTATGGATTAGGACCAATTTGTATGCATTTTCCATATTCCTAGCTATTTTTTAATCATTTTTCGAGTGGCAAAAATGTTTTTTTGTGAAGAATCTACCAAATAATTGTTGCAAAATTGCACCAAATAAATTTTCTAAAATATTAGGCCATATTTAATACACAATTGACCAAATGGTTGGGCGTCAAAAGTTTTCATCCACCTCTCGTGAAAAAGACAAATTTCTGCCGGTTCAGCTGGAAGCGGGTCAAATTTGAACTGCAGCTGCCTCATAGTTTGCTCTTTATTTTTTCAAAAAAATCATTTTTAGGTACAAAAGTATCTATTTAATCAGAGAAACACCAAAAAATTTCCAAGATTCAACCACTAGATAGGAACGGTCATGCCTGCCGTTTTGACCACATTTTGAAACGGGCATAAAAATTTCAAAAAAAAAACAAAAAATTGGAAAACCTTCGCATTGTGTCATTATATGTGACCAAGTTATTAGAAAAAATTATAAACTTGTAATATGGCAATTCTATTAAAAAAGTGTTCTCAGAAATGAGCTCTCGTGTGTGAAGATTCATGGCTTTTAAGCCAAATGATCAATCTTATGGCCACATTCGTGACATAATTTGTTCAAATGATCTATATCATGCACAAAGGGGCATTTTGGAATGGCAAACAATGTTGCCTAAGGAAGTTTTCATCTTCTTTGGATGAAAAATTCATTTTCCATCTTTTCGAGTGCTTGAAATGAGTTTTTTTGTGAAGAACCTACCAAATAATTGTTGCAAATTTGTACCAAATCATTTTTATAAAATAGTAGGCCATATTTAATGCACAATTGACCAAATGGTTGGGTGTCAAAAGTTTTGATCCACCTCTAGTGAAAAAGACAAACTTCCGCCGATTCAGTAGGAAGCGGGTAAAATTTGAACTGCAGCTGCCTCATAGTTTGCTCTATATTTTTTCTAAAAATTATTTCTAGGTACATAAGTATCTATTTAATCAGAGAAACACCAAAATTTTTACAAGATTCAACCAGTAGCTAGGAACAGCCATTCCCGTCGTTTTGACCGCATTTTGAAACGGGCATAAAAATTTCAAAAAAAAATTAAAAAATTGGGAAACCTTCGCATTGTGTCATTATATGTGGCCAGGTTACCAGGAAAAATAATAAACTTGTAATACGACAATTCTTTTAAAAAAGTGTTCTCAGAAATTAGCTATCATGCGTGAAGATTCATGGCTTTCAAGCCAAATGATCAATCCTATGGCCAAATTAACGGCATAGTTTGTTAAAATGATCTCATATTGTGCACAAGGGTGCATATTGGAATGGCAAACAATGTTGCCTAAGGAAGTTTTTATTTTCTTTGGACGAAAAAACCATTGTCCGTTTTTCGAGTGCCCAAAAGGAGGTTTTTTGTGAAGGACCTCCCAAATAATTGTTGGAAAATTGGACCAAATTAATTTTATAAAATAATAGGCCATATTTAATGCAAAATTGACTAAATGGTTGGGTGTAAAAAGTTTTGATCCACCTCTCGTGAAAAAAACAAATTTTGCCGATTCAGTTGGAAGCGGGTCAAATTTGAACTGCAGCTGTCTCATAGTTTGCTATTTATTTTTTTCCAAAAATCATTTATAGGTACATAAGTATCTATTTAATCATAGAAACACCAAAAAAATTCCAATATTCAACCACTAGCTAGGAACGGTCATTCCCGCTGTTTTGACCGCATTTTGAAACGGGCATAAAAAATTCAAAAAAAATCAAAAAAATGGGAAACCTTCGCATTGTGTCATCATATGTGACCAAGCTTTCAGGAAAAATAACAAACTTGTAATACGACAATTATTTAAAAAAAGTGTTCTCGGAAATGAGCTATCATGGGTGAAGATTCATGGATTTCAAGCCAAATGATCAATCTTATGGCCACATTCATGGCATAGTTTGTTCAAATCATCTCATATTGTGCACAAGCGTGCATATTGGAATGGCAAACAATGTTGCCTAAGGAAGTTTTCATTTTCTTTGGATGAAAAAACCATTTTCCATTTTTCAAGTGCCTGAAAGGAGGTTTTTTTTGAAGGACCTCCCAAATAATTGTTGCAAAATTGGACCAAATCATTTTTATAAAATACTAGGCCATATTTAATGCAAAATTGACAAAATTGTTGGGCGTCAAAAGTTTTGATCCACCTGTGGTGAAAAAGACAAATTCCCTCCGATTCAGTAAGAAGCGGGTCAAATTTGAACTGTAGCTGCCTCATAGTTTACTATTTATTTTTTCCAAAAATCATTTATAGTTACATAAATACCTATTTAATCATAAATACATGGTTTGATGGTGATACATCGAGGTTTGGTCGGTGGCCAAGGCCCCCAACTCTAGAGCGCATAAAGTCGCATGCCCGACGCGTAGTCACCGCGTGACTGTGGCGTTGCCATGTGTTCTGGGAAGCCTAGGCATGTCTAGTGGGTTGGGCACTCCCCAGGTAGGTTCTAGGAAGAAAATTACAACATAAGATTCTCACGAGGAGACCGATCGATGCTCAAACATGAATTAGCAGCCAAGTGTTTGATTAGCGGTACGGGAAATGCACATGGCCAATGGGCGTGAGTTTTTGCTTAGGATGATCATCTACTAAGAAGAATGTATTCGCAAATTTTCAGATCAAAAGGAGGATCCTAGGTGGTACTTGCTTTGCAAAGTACCACACTGGACAGAAATATGAATGTTGAAGCTGGGCTCAAAATAATGAATGGATTGAGCTGAAATTTGGTGGAGGATGGTTATTTGGGCATTGGAAAGCACCGTAGGAAATTGATACCATTTGGACATGCCAAAGTGGTACTTCCTTCACAATGCTCTTCTATGGACAGAAACTTGGGAAAACTAGTGAGAGAAATTGGATGAATGAAATGAGCTCAAATTTGGTGTAGGTAAGTTACATACTTCACAAAGAGGGGTCTAGATAATTTGGCTAAGCCTAGCTAGTACTTACTTCACAAAGCTTCTCTCGAGGTAGAAACTTTGAAATTTTCCTGAGAAAGATTAACTAGGAAAATGGAGTTGAATATTATCATGTGGCAATGATTTGGGTATGGAAGAGTGCCCAAAGAGTTTGAGGTTAATAGGAGGGGTCTAGATAACACTTGCTTTGCAACGTGCCAATTTGGCCATAAAATATAAATTGAACCTGGGCTCACATAGATAATTTGCCTGAGCTGCAATTTGGAGGAGGGTGATAATTTGGGCATATGAAGAAACTGTATAAATTTCATGTCATTTGGATATATAAAAAAGGTACTTCCTTCACAATGCTTCTAGGTGGACAAAAACTTTGGAAATTTGCCGAGGAAGATTTGCTAGGCAAGTGGAGCTGAATTTTGTCATGCGGTAATGATTTGGATAGGAAAGAGTGCCCAAAAATTCCGAGGGCAATCAAGAATATATAAATAGCACTTCCTTCATAAAGTGTTGTCGTGAATAGAATAGGAAAATGAATATTGTTGAATTAGTTTTGAACTAGGCAAGGAAGGATTTTTACATATTTGATGAAGATATGACCCAAAGAATTTATGACATTTTTTTGGGAATTTTGGGAATGACAGAAATATAGGTTGCTTCACAACCTAGGGCAAAAACTTCCACATAGACATGCCACATAGGCAAAACTGATGAGGTGGCGCCTAGTCATAGCAACCCACCACAATTTACAAGGTTATGACCATCTATATTGGTCATGATCAGCTAGAAATAAGGCAGCAGACCAGTGCTATCTGCTTTATGACCATTTCGTGTAAGGAAATTACGACCTTTCTGACCAAAATGGTCGTTATAGTTTAGGTTTTGGAGCCCCCCGAACAACTTTTGACCAATTGGTCTGAAATGGTCATAGATCTATGACCAATTCTTCCAGGGTCACTAACAAAAGGTCACAAGTTGACATATTTCTTGTAGTGATTACCCCTCACTTCAGCTTATCGCTCAAGACCTTTGACGTGAAGCTGAAGATGGTCGAGGGGCAGCATGTAGCGTGCGGAGGCGCATTAATAAGCAGGATCACCGGAGCTCCATGGCCAAAGGGTTCTATTCCAGAGGTGTCCGGATTATGGCAACGGGAGTGGTTTTACATCACAGCTCCCAGAAGTGCCAAGTGGGCGGCTGCCCCTGCTTTCCGCTCAGGCCCTCCACCACAACTGATGTCATGGATTAGCAGAGGGCTGAGCTGGGGTCCTGCCAAGGACGTGTCGGTACTGCAAAGCCGCATTCAAAATCTCTTCGAAGGAGATTTCAGTTTGATTATGGTAATGCAAGTCATGTTGGTTTGACGAATCCAGCCATGCAAACGCCGACCTCTTCGCATGTGGGAGTTCAACCCAGAAGGAGCGCGCGCTATTCAGAATTTCCTCGGCCTGATGCACGAGGAGATGTATAGATCATTCTTCGGACCCCAGATAGAGTGTCCGGATACTGCCGAGGACGTGGGCCCGAGCAGCAACCGCACCGCCGACCAAGTAAGTTATCCTCTAGCCGAACACACCATCTTTCATTTATCATGACGTTATTCTGAGAAATCGCTCTTTGACCAGGACTGGATGACAAAGGCGAAGATGATTCGGTGTTCGGTCCCCCTTCCTGAGGGTTTGGAAAATCCGGTACTGGAAAAGATGCTCGAGGGAACGAGCGCCTCCGTGAGGGAGGATAACCGAGGGGAGGAATCTGACATTCTCTCACCCCGGGGAAGGAAGAGGACTACCTCTAAAGATCCGGAAACCAAGGTTTCCAAGCGGGAGAAGAAATCTCCACCAGAGGGTCCTGCCTTGGAGGGTGCTCTTGCCGCACAAAGTCCGCGCGGGGATCATCCCTCTAACGAGTTGTAAGTAATTAAAAAGTACTTTAATAGTGAAGATATATTACCTTACCTCTGAGGAAAATAACCGAAGTATTTATCTTGTAGTTCAGATCTTAGCCCTTCTCAGCAGAGCTCGTCTTCTGGGGATCTTCTTCCGGAGATGATGGAGAGCGAAACGCCTCCCCCGGACTCCTCCGCTCAAGAAGCGGGAGACCTTGAAGTGTCATCACAGAGGGCCTCTCCGGATCCGGTGAGGCTAGAAGTTAATCCTATAGTCACCCGAAGTTCCCAGCGTCCGGCTCTCAAAGAGAGCAAACAGGAGAGTCAGGCACCGTCTGGTATGCGGTCGGACGTACTAAGAGAGCTGTTGGAGCGAGCGGCCATCTCAGAAGAACACCGTACATTGATGGGTACGGTGATGGAAAGGATTTCATCCGCCGAAAGCGGGTTGCATGATGCCTTTATGAGTCTACTGACGGGCTTTGAGGTACATAAAATGATGTACATTTGTGATGGTACCGCACGTTTTTAGGTGTGCCCTGTGTAGATAGTAGCCCCTGAGACTCTGGTTGTCGCCGAGAACAGCGGCAAATAGAGGATCGTAGTCCCATGCAATAACCATACCTCTTTAATGTGCAGGTAGTGGGAGCTCCGGTGGCTAGCCGGACTCATGAGGTTGCCGAACTGAAGTGGCAAATGGATGCGGCGGATGCTGACATCGAGCTTGTCAACAAGAGGCTTGATGAGGCACAGGGTAAGTGGTATTTTCTAGTGAATGCCACATATTAAGAGCAGCATGATGCCAGTATCTTTAATATGTTGTGACTGCATATGGAGCTGCCACCGTGGAAACCCTGCGGGCGGAACTTGCCCGAGCCAAAGAACAAGCAAGGATTAGTAATGCGGATGCTTTGAAGGCGGCCGAAGAGTTGAAAGCCGAGAAGGCCGCGCATTGCGAGAGCAAAGAGAAGATGGAAAAGATGGCCGTAAAGCTAAAAGACACTGCTGACCATTGCCAGTTCCTTGAAAAAGAAAACCGAGCGAAGGCAACGGACCTTGAAAAGGCCATGATGTCTACTACACAACCTTCTTCTTGTAGACGTTGTTAGGCCTCCAAGTGTAGAGGTTTGTAGGACAGTAGCAAATTTCCCTCAAGTGGATGACCTAAGGTTTATCAATCGTCGGAGGCGTAGGATGAAGATGGTCTCTCTCAAGCAACCCTGCAACCAAATAACAAAGAGTCTCTTGTGTCCCCAACACACCCAATACAATGGTAAATTGTATAGGTGCACTAGTTCAGCGAAGAGATGGTGATACAAGTGGTATATGGATAGTAGATAAAGGTATTTGTAATCTGAAATTATAAAAACAGCAAGGTAACAAGTGATAAAAGTGAGCGTAAACGGTATTGCAATGCTAGGAAACAAGGCCTAGGGTTCATACTTTCGCTAGTGTAAGTTCCCTCAACAATACTAACATAATTGGATCACATAACTATCCCTCAACATGCAACAAAGAGTCACTCCAAAGTCACTAATAGCGGAGAACGAACGAAGAGACTATGGTAGGGTACGAAACCACCTCAAAGTTATTCTTTCCCATCAATCCGTTGGGCTATTCCTATAAGTGTCACAAACAGCCCTAGAGTTCGTACTAGAATAACACCTTAAGACACAAATCAACCAAAACCCTAATGTCTCCTAGATACTCCATTGTCACCTCAAGTATCCGTGGGCATGATTATACGATATGCATCACACAATCTCAATTCATCTATTCAACCAACACATAGAACCTCAAAGAGTGCCCCAAAGTTTCTATCGGAGAATCACGACGAAAACGTGTGCCAACCCATATGCATAGGTTCATGGCGGGAACCCGCAAGTTGGTCACCAAAACATACATCAAGTGGCACGTGGCATCCCATTGTCACCACAGATATCCACGACAAGACATACATCAAGTGTTCTCAAATCTATAAAGACTCAATCCGAGAAGATTACTTCAAAGGGGAAACTCAATTCATTACAAGAGAGAAGAGGGGGAGGAGAAACCAACTATAATAGCAAAGCTCGCGATACATCAAGATCGTATCATCTCAAGAACACGAGAGAGAGAGAGAGAGATCAAACACATAGCTACTGGTACATACCCTCAGCCCCGAGGGAGAACTACTCCCTCCTCGTCATGGAGAGCACCGGCATGATGAAGATGGCCACCGGAGAGGGATTACCCCCTCCGGCAGGGTGCCGGAATGGGTCTAGATTGGTTTTCGGTGGCTACGGAAGCTTCTGGCGGCGGAACTCCTGATCTATTGTGCGTTCTGGAAGTTTTAGGGTATATGGAGTTATATAGGCAGAAGAAGCACGTCAGGGGAGCCACGAGGGCCCCACGAGGCAGGGAGCGCGCCCCAGGAGGGGGATGCCCCCACCCTCATGGGCAGCTCCCGTATCTTCTGACGTGGGGTCCAAGTCCATCAGGTGTGTTTCCTTCCAAAAATAACTTCTCCAGTTGATTTCGTTCCGTTTCGACTCCGTCTGATATTCCTTTTCTTCAAAACACTGAAATAGGCATAAAACAGAAAATCTGGGTTGGGACTCCGGTTAATAGGTTAGTCCCAAAAGTAATATAAAAGTGGATAATAAAGCCCAATATTGCCCAAAACAGTAGATAATATAGCATGGAGCAATCAAAAATTATAGATACGTTGGAGATGTATCAAGCATCCCCAAGCTTAATTCCTGCTCGTCCTCGAGTAGGTAAATGATAAAAACAAAATTTTTGATGCGGAGTGCTACTTGGCATAATTCCAATGTGATTCTTCTTAATTTTGGTATGAATATTCAGATCCATAAGATTCAAGACAAAAGTTCATATTGACATAAAAATGATAATACTTCAAGCATACTAACAAAGCAATTATGTCTTCTCAAAATAACATGGCCAAAGAAAGTTATCCCTACAAAATCATATAGTCTGGCTATGCTCCATCTTCACCACACAAAATATTTAAATCATGCACAACGCCGATGACAAACCAAGCACTTGTTTCATACTTTTGATGTTCTCAAACTTTTTCAATCTTCACGCAATACATGAGCGTGAGCCATGGACATAGCACTATAGGTGGAATAGAATGGTGGTTGTGGAGAGGAAAAAAAGGAGAAGATAGTCTCACATCGACTAGGCGTATCAACGGGCTATGGAGATGCCCATCAATAGATATCAATGTGAGTGAGTAGGGATTGCCATGCAACGGATGCACTAGAGCTATAAGCATATGAAAGCTCAATGAAAGAAACTAGTGGGTGTGCATCCAACTCGCTTGCTCATGAAGACCTAGGGCATTTTGAGGAAGCCCATCATTGGAATATACAAGCCAAGTTCTATAATGAAAGATTCCCACTAGTATATGAAAGTGACAACATAGGAGACTCTCTATCGTGAAGATCATGGTGCTACTTTGAAGCACAAGTGTGGTAAAAGGATAGTAGCATTGTCCCCTTTTTTTATTTGGCCTTTCTCTTTTTTTGGCCTTTATTTTTTTATTTGGCCTTTCTTTTTTATAGCCTTTCTCTTTTTTTGGGGGGACAATGCTCTATTGAATGATGGTCATCACACTTCTATTTATTTACAACTCAATGATACAACTCGATACTAGAACAAAGTATGACTCTATATGAATGCCTCCGGCGGTGTACCAGGATATGCAATGAATCAAGAGTGACAAGTATGAAAGAATCATGAATAGTGGCTTTGCCACAAATACTATGTCAACTACATGATCATGCTAAGCAATATGACAATGATGAATGTGTCATGATGAACGGAATGGTGGAAAGTTGCATGGCAATATATCTCGGAATGGCTATGGAAATGCCATAATAGGTAGGTATGGTGGTTGTTTTGAGGAAGGTATATGGTGGGTTTATGGTACCAGTGAAAGTTGCGCGGTACTAGAGAGGCTAGCAATGGAGGAAGGGTGAGAGTGCGTATAATCCATGGACTCAACATTAGTCATAAAGAACTCAAATACTTATTGCAAAAATCTATTAGTTATCGAAACAAAGTACTACGCGCATGCTCCTAGGGGGTAGATTGGTAGGAAAAGACCATCGCTCGTCCCTGACCGTCACTCATAAGGAAGACAATCAATAAATAAATCATTCTCCGACTTCATCACATAACGGTTCACCATACGTGCATGCAACGGGAATCACAAACTTCAACACAAGTATTTCTCAAATTCACAACTACTCAACTAGCATGACTCTAATATTACCATCCTCATATCTCAAAACAATCATCAAGTATCAAACTTCTCTTAGTATTCAACACACTGATAAGAGAATTTTATTATTCTTCAATACCTAGCATATTAGGATTTTAAGCAAATTACCATGCTATTTAAGACTCTCAAAATAATCTAAGTGAAGCATGAGAGTTCATATATTTCTTCAAAATAAAACTACCACCATGCTCTGAAAGATATAAGTGAAGCACTAGAGCAAATGACGAACTACTCCAAAAGATATAAGTGAAGATCAATGAGTGGTCGAATAATTATGCAACTATGTGAAGACTCTCTAACATTTAATAATTTCAGATCTTGGTATTCTATTCAAACAGGAAGCAAAGCAAAATAAAATGACATTCTAAGAATGGCAAACATCATGTGAAGAAGCAAAAACTTAGGATCAACCGATACTAACCGATAGTTGTTGAAGAAGAAAGGTGGGATGCCAACCAGGGCATCCCCAAGCTTAGATGCTTGAGACTTCTTGAAATATTATCTTGGGGTGCCTTGGGCATCCCCAAGCTTGAGCTTTTGTGTCTCCTTAATTCCTCTCATATCACGGTCTCCCTAAATCTCAAAAGCTTCATCCACACAAAACTCAACAAGGACTCATGAGATAAGTTAGTATAAACCATTGCCAAAACCTTATCATACTATACTGTAGAAAATCACTAAAATTATTATTTGTCAGGACCCTGATTCCAAGTCACATCGATCTAGCCGGTGACACCTCATATCACTTTGCGGCCTCACGCACAGTATCCCACGGGTGTCGCCTTACCATGGCCCGGGACCGTTTGCGCCTTTTGGCTCACGTATATGATAGTGTCGCTAGCATCCATATGACAGAGAACCCGGGCCGACATGGCTAGTCGTGAACCCAAAGCAGCACAGACCTATGGAGACAGGCATACATGTATCACATCGAGCATGTCGGTCATCAGCGAGTGATTCCGGGCTGTAGCACTGGGCTAACAGGACTTCGGGGGACCCGGGCTGTAGCAGGCTAGGCAGGACTCCGGAAATCACCGCGTGACATTTCCCCGAAGGGACAGACATAGGAACGAAATGAAACACATGCCGGCCAGTCAAGTGTCCTGAACAGTAGTGCTGGGCTTGCAGGACTCCGGTGAACCGGGCTGTAGCGGACTACTATGGCTCGAGGAACACTAGACTACATTTCCCCATAAGAAAGGCTGCCAAGGATAAATAACTAGATTGTCGGATCCCACTCATACCAAGCATTTCAATCATACACACAATATGCCCGATATGAGTACATACAACATGGCATCACAACAAAACTCTACAACTAAAGTACTTTATTTAAAGGCTCCAGAGATCCATACATAACATGTTCAAACATATAGGGGTCACATGACCTAACACTCAAGTCATACAAACATACAAGCACATGCGGAAGCAACTAGTTTGAGTACAGACTCTAGAGAGAAGGAAGGCTTCTCGAAACCTGTCTATCTACATAAGGCCCTCCATGGCCAGGATCACCACCTGGGTGGCTAGTCACTCGTCGACGTCAAGGTCTATGTAGAACCCATCGGAGTGGGCGGTGTCGTCTGAAAACAGTAATTAAGCAAACATGAGTACAAAGGTACTCAGCAAGTCTTACATCAGATCCTACTATACATGCTTATCCTCAAGAAGGTGGTGGGGTTAATGCAGCAAGCCAGCTTTGACTCTTGGCTAAGCTATCCTACGGAACTCCACCAGTAAAATAGTTTTCGCACACGAGTCGACTACTCACCATCACAATACTCCACCGGGGATCCTCCCTCATCATCCTAAGAGAGGGCCATCCTCGGTACTCACACTTATCTTGAGTCTTTTACTAGTATCCATTAACTTGTCTATGAACTGTATAGGCAACCAAGTAGTCCTTTACCGCGGACGCGACTATTCGAATAGTTTTATACCCTGCAGGGGTGTACTTCTTCATACACGCTTTCACCACTTACCGCCGCTTACACGACATGTACTCGGCAACCTTCAAGCGGGAGCCCAGCGAGGGTGTCGGCCACGGCCTACCTAAACACTTAAGTCTCTAGTCCAGGTTTATCGCCTATCCAGGTTCCATCCGCAGGGAGTCCGGCCGAGGTTTCCACATACGGCCCCGAACGATGTGAACAGGGTCCCGAGACGCCAAACGGGCGCCCGGCATACCCGGCCATAGTGTATCTACCGCAACATAGCCCACCCCTAGGGTCAGCGCTACGCACGGCCGCCAACACATAACCTACAAACACCAGAAACTATTTGCAAATCCTGGACAGAGTACTAGGGTGATTAAGAAGTCGAGAGGGTCAATTAAGGATCCCAATGCATGGTAGTAGCTGAATCTTAAAATCACACATACAGATCTCAGTTCTTAGGGACGGCCTCAATGAAACAACCCACCATGTACTCCTACATGGCCTCTCATCGATACCTTTACCAAAACAGGTTCAACACGTCCCTCACATTACCGGCATAAGCATTTCACTCTAGCCCATCACCCAGATGAATCAAACCTGACACAACTCTAGGCATAGCAGGCATAGCAAGGTAGGAATCACATACATGGCTCAATCAACTCCTACACATGCTAGTGGGTTTCATCTAGTTACTGTGGCAATGACAGGTCATGCAGAGGATAAGGGTTCAACTACCGTAGCACACAGCAGTTTGAATCGCGCTGTCTTAATGCAGTAAACAAGAGCAGAAGCGAGAACATGGGTTTGTATCGGAATGATCAATGGTTGCTTGCCTGATGGAGTGGTAGTGGGATACTGCCCTTCAGTTGGATACTCGTGAATATCCTCGGAGGCAGAACCTACCACGAAGAACACATCGGAGCACAATCAACACATGACGATATGCAACAATATGATGCATGCTATGACATGGCAATATGAATGTGTCTTGGCCTAATGCAGGTTATAATAGAAAGGAATGAACTCATTTGAATCAAAGATTCAAATATTAGCTCATTAAACATGGCCTTAATAGTGCATTTCCTTATTCTGCTTTAACAGCAAGGTAAACTTGTTTTGTCATGCATGAAACCATTACAAATGGATAGATTGAATTTTTCTGATCATTTTTCATATATAACTCTTTGCATTTGGAGCTATGGTTGATTTTCTAAGATTTTTAGAAGTTTTGACTTTTTTCTGGAATTTCCTGAATAAAAAAAATCCAGTAAATCAATTACTGCGTCAGCAATGCGTCGGGATAATATCAGAGGTCAACGGGGACGTCCAGGTCAAACCTGACTGGTGGGTCCCGCGTGTCAGTAGTTAATTAAACTAACTAATTTTTGTTAGAAACTAATCTGGATAATTAGCAAAGGGGGGCCCACTTGTCATTGACTCAGGGGAGTCAACTGGGCCCACCCAGTCCACGTTAGTGGTCAAACCCACCGGTCAACAGGGCTAATCCTGCCGGCGTTGAATCGCCGGTGAGGCCGAGACGGCGGAGGGCTTCGGAAAACGCCCTCAGGCGACCAAACGACGGCGGAGAAGTGCTACGCGTAGCTGGGGAGCTGCCGCATCCAGTGGTGCAAGTTGTTGGACACGGGGATGCCGGAAACGACGCCGGCGAGCTCGACAGCGGCGGCCGGAGTTCGGCCAACGGCGGGTTAGGCGATGCAGGGTCCTAGGGGAGGCGCTGATGTGTGCTACGTGCTCCTGGTGAGGTGTGGAGCACAGTGGTGTGCCCGGCTTCAAGCCACTGTGGCTCTGGCCACGACGGCGATGAGGCACGACACCGGCGAGCTTCGGCCGTGGTGGAAGATGGGGCTGCGGGGACGGAAACGGAGGGGCCGAGCACGGGGAAAGAAGCAGGAGCTCACAGGGAGTCGTGTGGCGGTCTCAGCGGGCTCGGGGACGGGCTGGAGAAGAGGTGCGGTCGCCGGCGATCTCGGATGCCCGAGGTAGAAGACGACGGCGATGGCGGTGCTGCAGGGCCTCCGGCGATGCATAGCTCGGTGGGGAGGACGAGGGAGTCGAGGCAGAGCTAATGAGCTCGTCGGAGAGGCGAGGGGATGGCTGTGGTGGCAACTACGGCGATCGGCAGCGAGGGACGCGCTCGGCCATCGCGGGAGAGGATGAGGGAGACGAGGGGGAGAGTGAGAGAGGATGAGAGGGGGACGTGGGGGTCGCGTGGCGTCCTCTGGGCGTCTCCTGGCGTCGGCAGAAGCAGGAGGTGGCCGGCGTGTGGCTGGCGCGTGGCGAGCACGCGCCCCTGACTCCTGGCGCGAGGTAGGGGGTGACTGGCCGAGCCAGTAGGCTGGGCCGATCTAGGTAAGGCCCAGGTGGGCTTGTTTCTCCTTTTTTTTAGTTTCTGTTTTTCTATTTAACTGCAACTGTGTAGCTTTATTAAAAATACTAAAACATTTCCAAAAATCCTGAAAATAAATGTAAGCTCTGTTTAGAATATTTCCAATAGGAAACATTTATTCCTAGAATTATTTGAGCATTTAAATTATTTTATAGCATTTAAATTCCCAAATCCAAATACTTATGATTTAATTCAATGACCTTCTGTTGACCTAGAAAATTGTGCACCAATTTTGCCAGAGGTTCTAACCTAAGACAAAGAGGGTGAACTTTTTAGAAGGGCATTTCAGGTTCATTGAAAATAATTTTAGTAAACCCTAGTTGTTTCCAGGGGGGGTGTTGGGGGTTCTGTCATCCCCATTTCAAATTTAAGAGAAATATAGACATGATGCACATTCTAATGCTTGAACTAGCTAGGGTGTGACAACTCACCCCCACTCAAAAGAATCTCGTCTCGAGATTTAGGATCCTCCGAAAGAAGGTGGGGTACTCAAGTCGAAGACGATCCTCCCTTTCCCAAGTGGCTTCTTTCTCGGAATGGTGTGACCATTGAACCTTGAGAAACTTGATATTCTGACGTTGAGTGGTACGCTCGGCTTGATCAAGGATACGAACGGGATATTCCCAGTAGGAGAGGTTATCTTGTAGATCAAGCGTTTCGTGGTCCACTCCACGGATAGGATCCGCGAAGCAACGCCTGAGTTGTGATACGTGGAAGACATCATGAACTCGGGAAAGATGCGGAGGTAGTTCCAATTGGTAAGCAACTTCTCGTTTGGCAAGAATGCGAAAGGGTCCAATGTAACGAGGAGCCAATTTGCCTTTGATACCGAAACGATGGGTTCCCTTTAACGGAGTAACCCGAAGGTAAGCCTTCTCGTCGACTTCATAAGTCATAGGCTTATGTTTATGATCATATTGACTCTTTTGACAAGATTGGGCTGTTTTCAATTTCTCACGAATAACGCGAACCTGCTCTTCTGCTTCCTGAATCATATCCGGTCCAAAGAGTTGTCTTTCCCCGGTTTCTGACCAGTTAAGAGGCGTTCAACATTTCCGTCCATAGAGAACTTCGAAAGGAGACTTGCCTAAGCTGGCTTGATAACTATTGTTATAAGCAAACTCCGCGAATGGAAGGCATTTCTCCCAACTCATTTCGAACAAGATGACAGAAGCTCGGAGCATATCTTCCAGAATTTGATTGACTCGCTCTACTTGACCACTTGATTGAGGATGGAAGGCGGTACTAAAAGAGAGACGAGTTCCCATAGCATTTTGGAAACTTTCCCAAAATCGAGAGGTGAACAGACTTCCACGGTCTGAGTTAATTTCCAATGGAACACCATGAAGATACACTATTCGGGAGATGTATAAGTCGGCTAGCTGGCTAGCGGTGATACTCTCACGAACAGGTAGAACGTGGGCTACTTTGGAAAGATGGTCGATCACGACAAAAATGGCATTATTCCCTCTCTTTGTCCTGGGAAACCCAGTGATGAAATCCATACTGATTTTATCCCATTTCCATTCGGGAATAGCCAAAGGTTGAAGGGTGCCAGCAGGCTGTTGGTGCTCTGCTTTAACACGACGACAGGCGTCGCAGCTAGCAATGTATTGAGCGATTTCTCTCTTCATCCTAGTCCACCAAAACCTCTGGCGTAGGTCTTGATACATTTTAGTACTACCGGGATGAATGGTGAGAGGGGATTCATGAGCTTCCTTAAGGATCAACTGGTGTAGATGTTGTTTCTTGGGAACCACCAAACGGTTCTCGAAGAAGACAGCACCCCGCTTATCCATGGAAAAACATTTAGCAACTCCGCTAGCAATGTTTTCCTTAATCCGGGATATGCCTTTGTCATACCGCGGGGCGGTTATGATTTGATCCATAAGGGTAGGTTTCGCCACCAGGGTGGATATGAATCCTTGAGGAACAATGTGAAGATTTAGCTTATAAAATTCCTCATGGAGAAATGGTTGACTTTGTTGTAACATCAAGTTGTTACAATAGGACTTACGGCTTAGCGCATCAGCCATGACATTGGCTTTGCCCGGGTTGTAAGTTATTCCTAAGTCGTAATCCGAGATCAACTCAACCCAACGTCTTTGCCTGAGATTCAAATCTGGTTGGGTGAAGATATATTTCAAACTTTGGTGCTCGGTGAAGATCTCGCAACGATTACCGAGAAGGTAATGTCGCCAAGTTTTAAGTGCGTGGACTACAGCTGCAAGCTCTAGATCATGTGTGGGATAATTTTCCTCATGTGGGTGTATTTGCCGTGAAGCATAGGAAATTACCTGACGATCTTGCATGAGTATGCAACCTAGTCCTTGTCGCGAGGCGTCGCAATAGATAATAAAGTCCTTGGAGAAATCTGGTGGTACCAGTATGGGAGCAGATGTCAGGCGTCTTTTCAGTTCCTGAAAACTGAACTCGCACTGTGGAGTCCACTCGAACTTTTTATCTTTCTTGAGGAGTTCAGTTAGAGGTTTAGCAACCTTGGAGAAATTCTCGACGAAGCGGCGGCAATAGCTCGCTAAGCCAAGGAAGCTCCGAACTTGCTTAACCGTCTCAGGTGGAGTCCAATCAAGGACGGCTTGAACTCGCTCGGGATTGACAGCAATACCCTTGCCAGAGATTACATGGCCTAGATAGGTCACTTCTGGCAACCAATATTCACACTTGGAGAATTTGGCGTAAAGGCGATGCTCTCGAAGTTTCATCAACACTAGCCTTAGATGTTCGGCATGTTCCTCTTCATTCTTGGAGTAGATGAGTATGTCATCGAGGTATACTACGACAAATTTGTCCAAGTACTCCATGAAAACCGAGTTCATTAACCGAGAGAAGGTGGCTGGGGCATTGGTTAAACCGAAGGACATCACGGTGTATTCGTATTGGCCATAACGAGTAACAAAGGCCATTTTGGGAATGTCCCCGTTTCTGATTTTGATTTGATGGTAGCCCAACCTCAAATCCATCTTGGAAAAGACTAAGGATCCAGCGAGCTGATCATACAGATCGTTAATCCTGGGAAGCGGGTATTTGTTCTTGATGGTGACCAGGTTGATAGGGTGGTAGTCTACAACCATTCGATTCGTTCCATCCTTCTTCTTGACGAAGAGGACGGGGCAAGCCCAAGGAGAGGAACTAGGACGGATGAAACCCTTTTTCAAGGACTCATCGAGTTGGTTCTAAAGCTCGGCTAGTTCTAAGGGTGCCATCTTGTAGGGTCTTCTAGAAATTGGAACGGTTCCTGGAACAAGGTCTATCACAAACTCGACATCCCTGTCAGGTGGAACACCTGGCAGTTCTTCTGGAAAGACATCCGGAAAGTCTCGGACTACCGGAACATCCTCAAGGTCTGGAAGGGGGTTGGCATTTAAGGAGTAAAGCTGGCGCTTGGCCACTCGAGTTAAGACATTGACTGTCTTGCCCGATGGGTGAGTAAGTTGAATGGTTCTAGTGGCACAATCAATCTTAGCGTAATGGGCTGACATCCAGTCCATACCCAAGATGATGTTTATGTCCGAGGACTTGAGAGCTATTAAGGATGCAAGGAAGACAAGTCTATCGACAAGAATTTCGTTCCCATGGCTTACTCTAGAAGTTTGCCATCTAGAGCCAGGGGTTTGAATTTCCATGGTAGAGAGCATGTCACAGAATGTCGTGTTGTGCAATCGAGCATAGTTCTCGGATATGAATGAATGAGATGCTCCAGTATCGAAAAGAACAGATGCCGGATGGCAGTTAACAAGGAGCGTACCAAGGACGACGTTGGGATCCTCATGAGCCTCCTCGGCTGAAACATAGTTGACATGGCCACGTGCAGTGGTGGCCGGCTTGGCGTAGAATGTTTTTCCCGCGGGCTTACCACGGCCAACGGACTTCCCAGTTTGATTGGGATTGTTGTTCAGGGGACACTCTCGGCTATAGTGACCGGCTCTCCACACTTAAAGCATGTCACCACATTGGAGCGTGGAGCATCATTAGCAGCGGGGCCACCATAGGGCTTGGGCGGTGCGAATTGCTGGTTGGGACGAGGCGCCTCAAAGGATGGCCTCGGAATGAACCTGGGTGGCAGTGCCGTGCTTGGAATCCACACCCGGCGCTTCTGAGCTCCAGAGTCGGATGAAGAGCCAAAGTCATGGGAGTGCTTGCGTGAAGTGTCATAATCAGTCTGGCCTGTCTCAGCACTGATGGCTTTATTGACCAACTTCTGAAAGGAGGTGCACTCGTGCAGACGAAGATCGCGGCGGAGCTCAGGGCTAAGTCCCTTGCGGAACCTTGCTTGCTTCTTAGCGTCAGTAGACACCTCTTCGGGAGCATAGCGTGCCAGATTTCCGAATTCACGACTATAAGCATCCACAGTCAGTCTTCCCTGGGTGAAGTTGCAGAACTCCTCCCTCTTGCGATCCATGAGACCTTTCGGAATGTGATGCTCGCGGAAAGCCTCACTGAATTCAGCCCAAGTAGTGATTTGGCCGACCGGGCGCATAGCTTCGAAGTTTTCCCACCAAAAGCTAGCAGGGCCTTCGAGATGATAGGCAGCATAGGTAACCTTGTCGGCTTCGGCTACGTTGGCAGAACGTAGCTTGTGAGTGATGCTGCGAAGCCAGTCATCCGCGTCGAGGGGTTCGACGGAATGGTTAAACTTTGGTGGGTACAGCTTGATAAAGTCATTGATTGACACCAAGTCATTTCGTGGTTGACGTGCAGTGTTCTGCTCAATCCGCTCCAGCAGGCGGTTAGTCTCACGCTTGTTTCTTTCCGCCTCCAGCATCACTTCGGCCAGAGAAGGCGGGTGAGGCAGATTTTCACCCCTAGATGCACTGGCTTCCCCCTGCTCCGAGGCAGCAGGGTTGCTACGGGTGTTGACCATCCTAGGAGAAAACAAGACAATGGTTTAGATAAGGATGGCTCAAACTTAGCAAGGAAGTGCAGTATGTAATGGATAACTCGGAATGCAGAGATGTTCATCCGTATGTCATGGTAATATAAAAATGCCATATATATACCAACGGTCATACACATCGTACATAGTTTAGTACAAGCCCAGGCTACAGTACAACTATGATGAAAGACGTTACATCTCATCAGAGGCATTCCAAGCTCCTATACATTATTTGTCTACACCTCCGGAATTGATTACACACAAAGTCGTAGTCCACAAATCACGCAGGACAGTGGAGATACAACTACTACAATACTAGTGGTACCACTACTAACTCAGACAGCTCCGTAGTAGTTCTCATAGAAGTCACCTCCATAGCCTGGAAGTTCAACGTGACCATCCGGGAACAGACGGTCCTGAGGAGCCTGTGGACCATAGATGCTAGGATGAGGTCTTGGACCAACAAACGGTGGCATGCGGGGACCACAGGGTGGGGTGATGCCTCCCACATCACGCCAATCAACCATGTCTGGCAGGGCTGATCTCACCGGATACAGATCCCTTGTATCCATATATCCAGCTTGCACCGCAGGTGCAAACCGAGTCAATGTGGCCCAATGATCAGCACGGGTATTGAAAAGCTCCAGCCTCAAGGCCCAATTCTCTCGGTCCTTATCTTCGAGCATCTCGGCAGTGGTACGAGTTAATGAGTCCTCCTGAGTGGAGTCAGCATAGATAGCCTGAAGATACCCTTGCGCTCCCAGAAGTGAAGCTGGCATGTAACGGAAGTCGGTGTTCCGAAGCAGGCCAGTCCGGACTCGCAAGATGGTCATCATGGAATAGGCAGCATCCTGCATAGCCATCTCAATAGTAACCCCAAGTCCATAGGAACAGTGAAGGGGCTCGGTAGATCCAGGATAAGAAGGAAATATCCTGACGGTGCAGAGATATTGGCTTTGATTAAAGTCGCGGAACTGCTCTTCGACGGTGTATTCGGGATACCAACGGTAACCCGTCTCGATCATTATCCGGACTAACATAGCAGTATGACCGGGCACGTCGAGGCACCGGGTCAGGCGAACCACTTGGTTTTGAACACGGTTGGCCATCTGAAAGCACAACCACAATGTAAAGACATCAGAATTTCTAGGGAAAATCGGACAGCATAACAGCTGTAAATGCTCAGAAAAAGATTTGAGACATCCACAACAGTTCTGATCCAATTAGTAACATACTAAGAATAGTAGAAACTGAACTGGGACTGGTAACAACAATCCTATAAGCTACTACGGATTAGTAACACGTGAACCTGATAGAAGAAGAGAGCCTAGTCCTTAACCCACGTTGAATGAGAAGAGAATGACTCAGATCAGAGGCATAGGGTAAAGGAGTAAAAGAGGCTTACGTTCCCTCCCACAATCAATTCCCCTACATATAACTAAAGCATTTCTAGACTCGACATCAACCAGTTTGGCTCAACGAACCTACAGGCAGTCCGGCTTTGATACCAACGCTGTCAGGACCCCGATTCCAAGTCACATCGATCTAGCCGGTAACACCTCATATCACTTGGCGGCCTCACGCACAGTATCCCACGGGTGTCGCCTTACCATGGCCCGGGACCGTTTGCGCCTTTTGGCTCACGTATATGATAGTGTCGCTAGCATCCATATGACAGAGAACCCAGGCCGACATGGCTAGTCGTGAACCCAAAGCAGCATAGACCTATGGAGACAGGCATACATGTATCACATCGAGCATGTCGGTCATTAGCGAGTGATTCCGGGCTGTAGCACTGGGCTAACAGGACTCCGAGGGACCCGGGCTGTAGCAGGCTAGGCAGGACTCCGGAAATCACCGCGTGACATTTCCCCGAAGGGACAGACATAGGAACGAAATGAAACACATGCTGCCTACTATGGCTCGAGGAACACTAGACTACATTTCCCCATAAGAAAGGCTGCCAAGGATAAACAACTAGATTGTCGGATCCCACTCATACCAAGCATTTCAATCATACACATAGTATGCCCGATATGAGTACATACAACATGGCATCACAACAAAACTCTACAACTCAAGTACTTTATTTAAAGGCTCCAGAGAGCCATACATAACATGTTCAAACATATAGGGGTCACATGACCCGACACTCAAGTCATACAAACATACAAGCACATGCGGAAGCAACTAGTATGAGTACAGACTCTAGAGAGAAGGAAGGCTTCTCGAAGCCTGTCTATCTACATAAGGCCCTCCATGGCCAGGATCACCACCTGGGTGGCTAGTCACTCGTCGATGTCAAGGTCTACGTAGAACCCATCGGAGTGGGCGGTGTCGTCTGAAAACAGTAATTAAGCAAACATGAGTACAAAGGTACTCAGCAAGTCTTACATCAGATCCTACTATACATGCTTATCCTCAAGAAGGTGGTGGGGTTAATACAGCAAGCCAGCTTTGACTCTTGGCTAAGCTATCCTATGGAACTCCACCAGTAAAATAGCTTTCGCACACGAGTCCACTACTCACCATCACAATACTCCACCGGGGATCCTCCCTCGTCATCCTACGAGAGGGCCATCCTCGGTACTCACACTTATCTTGAGTCTTTTAGTAGTATCCATTAACTTGTCTATGAACTGTATAGGCAACCAAGTAGTCCTTTACCACGGACGCGGCTATTTGAATAGTTTTATACCCTGCAGGGGTGTACTTCTTCATACACGCTTTCACCACTTACCGCCGCTTACACGACATGTACTCGGCAACCTTCAAGCGGAAGCCCAGCGATGGTGTCGGCCACGGCCTACCTAAACACTTAAGTCTCTAGTCCAGGTTTATCGCCTATCCAGGTTCCATCCGCAGGGAGTCCGGCCGAGGTTTCCACATACGGCCCCGAACGATGTGAACAGGGTCCCGAGACGCCAAACGGGCGCTCGGCATACCCGGCCACGGTGTATCTACCGCAACATAGCCCACCCCTAGGGTCAGCGCTACGCACGGCCGCCAACACATAACCTACAAACACCAGAAACTATTTGCAACTCCTGGACAGAGTACTAGGGTGATTAAGAAGCCGAGAGGGTCAATTAAGGATCCCAATGCATGGTAGTAGCTGAATCTTAAAATCACACATACAGATCTCAGTTCTTAGGGACGGCCTCAATGAAACAACCCACCATGTACTCCTACATGGCCTCTCATCGATACCTTTACCAAAACAGGTTCAACACGTCCCTCACATTACCGGCATAAGCATTTCACTCTAGCCCATCACCCAGATGAACCAGACCTGACACAACTCTAGGCATAGCAGGCATAGCAAGGTAGGAATCACATACATGGCTCAATCAACTCCTACACATGCTAGTGGGTTTCATCTAGTTACTGTGGCAATGACAGGTCATGCAGAGGATAAGGGTTCAACTACCGTAGCACACAGCAGTTTGAATCGCGTTGTCTTAATGCACTAAACAAGAGCAGAAGCGAGAACATGGGTTTGTATCGGAATGATCAATGGTTGCTTGCCTGATGGAGTGGTAGTGGGATACTGCCCTTCAGTTGGATACTCGTGAATATCCTCGGAGGCGGAACCTACCACGAAGAACACATCGGAGCACAATCAACACATGACGATATGCAACAATATGATGCATGCTATGACATGGCAATATGAATGTGTCTTGGCCTAATGCAGGTTATAATAGAAAGGAATGAACTCATTTGAATCAAAGATTCAAATATTAGCTCATTAAACATGGCCTTAATAGTGCATTTCCTTATTCTGCTTTAACAGCAAGGTAAACTTGTTTTGTCATGCATGAAACCATTACAGATGGATAGATTGAATTTTTCTGATCATTTTTCATATATAATTCTTTGCATTTGGAGCTATGGTTGATTTTCTATGATTTTTAGAAGTTTTGACTATTTTCTGGAATTTCCTTAATATAAAAATCCAGTAAATCAATTACTGGGTCAGCAATGCGTCAGGATGATGTCAGAGGTCAACAGGGACGTCCAGGTCAAACCTGACTGGTGGGTCCCGCGTGTCAGTAGTTAATTAAACTAACTATTTTTTGTTAGAAACTAATCTGGATAATTAGCAAAGGGGGGCCCACTTGTCATTGACTCAGGGGAGTCAACTGGGCCCACCCAGTCCACGTCAGTGGTCAAACCCACCGGCCAACAGGCCTAATCCCGCCGGAGTTGAGTCGACGGCGAGGCCGAGACGGCGGAGGGCTTCGGAAAACGCCCTCAGGCGACCAAAATGACGGCGGAGAAGTGCTACGCGTAGCTGGGGAGCTGCCGCATCCAGTGGTGCAAGTTGTTGGACACGAGGACGCCGGAAACGACACCGGCAAGCTCGACAGCGGCGGCCGGAGTTCGGCCAACGGCGGGTTAGGCGATGCAGGGCGCTAGGGGAGGCGCTGATGTGTGCTACATGCTCCTGGTGAGGTGTGGAGCACGGTGGTGTGCCTGGCTTCAAGCCACTGTGGCTCTGGCCACGACGGCGACTAGGCACGGCACCGGCGAGCTTCGGCCATGGTGGAAGATGGGGATAGGGGACGGAAACGGAGGGGGCGAGCATGGGGAAAGAAGCAGGAGCTCACAGGGAGTCGTGTGGCGGTCTCAGCGGGCTCGGGGACGGGCTGGAGAAGAGGTGCGGTCGCCGGCGATCTCGGATGCCCGAGGTAGAAGACGACGGCGATGGCGGTGCTGCAGGACCTCCGGCGATGCGTAGCTCGGTGGGGAGGACAAGGGAGTCGAGCCGGAGCTAATGAGCTCGTCGGAGAGGCGAGGGGATGGTTGTGGTGGCAACTACGGTGATCGGCAGCGAGGGACGCGCTCGGCCATCGCGGGAGAGGATGAGGGAGACGAGGGGGAGAGTGAGAGAGGATGAGAGGGGGACGTGGGGGTCGTGTGGCGTCCTCTGGGCGTCTCCCTGCGTCAGCAGAAGCAGGAGGTGGCCGGCGCGCGGCGAGCACGCGCCCCTGCCTCCTTGCGCGAGGTAGGGGGTGACTGGCCGAGCCAGTAGGCTGGGCCGAGCCAGGTAAGGCCCAGGTGGGCTTCTTTCTCCTTTTTTTTAGTTTCTATTTTCTATTTAACTGCAACTGTTTAGCTTTATTAAAAATACTAAAACATTTCCAAAAATCATGAAAATAAATGTAAGCTATGTTTAGAATATTTCCAACAGGAAACATTTATTTCCAGAATTATTTGAGCATTTAAATTATTTTATAGCATTTAAATGCCCAAATTCAAATACTTATGATTTAATTCAATGACCTTCTGTTGACCTAGAAAATTGTGCACCAATTTTGCCAGAGGTTCTAACCTAAGACAAATAGGGTGAACTTTTTAGAAGGGCGTTTCAGGTTCATTGAAAATAATTTTAGTAAACCCTAGTTGTTTCCAGGGGGGTGTTGGGCGTTCTGTCATCCCCATTTCAAATTTAAGAGAAAAATAGACATGATGCACATTCTAATGCTTGAACTAGCTAGGGTGTGACAACTTTCAACATTGCATACTAAATGCCTCTGCATATTTAATAGTCCTATCCTCAAATAGAATCATTAAAGAAGCAAACATATGCAAACAATGCAAACATAACAGCAATCTGCCTAAACAGGATAGTCTGTAAAGAATGCTGCAACATCCATACTTGCCTAACTCCAAAAACTACGAAAGAAAATTCCCACTGTATTAAATTTATCATATCTTAATATGCAAAAGGTTTCAACATTTTATCACATTCTGAATTTTCTAGGGAATTATTGCAACAGCGATAAACTTTCTGTTTTCAAACAGCAACATGTATACTTGTAACATAGGCATAGTAAAGGCCATCAATGCCACTTTTATTGAAATAAAAGATGCAAAACATTGTTCTAAATAACAGCAAGCAAGTCCTAACAAAATAAATTGATGCTCCAAGCAAAAAACATATCATGTGGTGAATAAAAATATAGCTCCAAGTAAAGTTACCGATGAACGAAGACGAAAGAGGGGATGCCTTCCAGGGCATCCCCAAACTTAGGATCTTGGTTATCCTTGAATATTACCTTGGGGAGCCTTGGTCATCCCCAAGCTTAGGCTCTTTCCACTCCTTATTCCATAGTCCATTGAATCCTTACCCAAAACTTGAAAACTTCACAACACAAAACTTAACAGAAAACTCGTAAGCTCCGTTAGCGAAAGAAAACAAAACACTACTTCAAGGTACTGTAATGAACTCATTCTTTATTTATATTGGTGTTAAACCTACTGTATTCCAACTTCTCTATGGTTTATAAACTCTTTTACTAGCCATAGATTCATCAAAATAAGTAAACAACACATGAAAAACAGATTCTGTCAAAAACAGAACAGTCTGTACTAATCTGAATCAAACGTATACTTCTGGAACTCATAAAATTCTCAAATAAATTGCTGGACCTGAGGAATTTATCTATTAATCATGTGCAGAAATAATTAACTAAATATAATTTTCCAAATAAACATGGCAGCAATTCTCGTGAGCGCTAAAGTTTCTGTTTTTTACAGCATGATCAACAAGACTTTCCCCGAGTCTTCCCAAAGGTTCTACTTGGCACAAACACTAATTAAAACAATAAAACCACATCTAAACAGAGTCTAGATAAATTTTTTATTACTAAACAGGAACAAAAATCAAGGAACTAAAATAAAATTGGGTTGCCTCCCAACAAGCGCTATCGTTTAACGCCCCTAGCTAGGCATGATGATTTCAACAATGCTCACATAAAGGATAAGAATTGAAACATAAAGAGAGCATCATGAAGAATATAACTAGCACATGTAAGTCTAACCCACTTCCTATGCATAGGGATTTTTTGAGCAAACAACTTGTGGGAACAAGAATCAACTTGCATAGGAAGGTAAAACAAGCATAACTTCAAAACTTTAAGCAAATAGAGAGGAAACTTGATATTATTGCAATTCCTACAAGCATATATTCCTCCCTCATAATAATTTTCAGTAGCATCATGAATGAATTCAACAATATAACCAGCACCTAGAGCATTCTTTTCATGGTCTACAAGCATAGAAATTTTATTACTCTCCACATAAGCAAATTTCTTCTCATGAATAGTAGTGGGAGCAAGCTCAACAAAATAATTATCATGTGAGGCATAATCCAATTGAAAACTAAAATCATGATGACAAGTTTCATGGATATCATTATTCTTTATAGCATACAAATCATCACAATAATCATCATAGATAGCAACTTTGTTCTCATAATCAATTGGAACCTCTTCCGGAATAGTGGATTCATCACAAAATAAGTCATGACCTCTCCAAATCTACTTTCATAAATATAATCATCATAAATAGGAGGCATGCTTTCATCATAATAAATTTTCTCATCATAACTTGGGGGACAAAAAATATCATCTTCATCAAACATAGCTTCCCCAAGCTTGTGGCTTTGCATATCATTAGCACCATGGATATTCAAGGAATTCATACTAACAACATTGCAATCATGCTCATCATTCAAATATTTAGTGCCAAACATTTTATAGATTTCTTCTTCTAGCACTTGAGCACAATTATCCTTTCCATCATACTCATGAAAGATATTAAAAAGGTGAAGCGTATGAGACATACTTAGTTCCTTCTTTTTGTAATTTTCTTTTATAGACTAAACTAGTGATAAAACAAGAAACTAAAAGACTCGATTGCAAGATCTAAAGATATACCTTCAAGCACTCACCTCCCCGGCAATGGCGCCAGAAAAGAGCTTGATGTCTACTACACAACCTTCTTCTTGTAGACGTTGTTGGGCCTCCAAGTGCAGAGCTTTGTAGGACAGTAGCAAATTTCCCTCAAGTGGATGACCTAAGGTTTATCAATCTGTAGGAGGCGTAGGATGAAGATGGTCTCTCTCAAGCAACCCTGCAACCAAATAACAAAGAGTCTCTTGTGTCCCCAACATACCCAATACAATGGTAAATTTTATAGGTGCACTAGTTCGGCGAAGAGATGGTGATACAAGTGGTATATGGATAGTAGATAAAGGTATTTGTAATCTGAAATTATAAAAACAGCAAGGTAACAAGTGATAAAAGTGAGCGTAAACGGTATTGCAATGCTAGGAAACAAGGCCTAGGGTTCATACTTTCGCTAGTGTAAGTTCCCTCAACAATACTAACATAATTGGATCACATAACTATCCCTCAACATGCAACAAAGAGTCACTCCAAAGTCACTAATAGCGGAGAACGAACATAGAGATTGTGGTAGGGTACGAAACCACCTCAAAGTTATTCTTTCCAATCAATCTGTTTGGCTATTCCTATAAGTGTCACAAACAGCCCTAGAGTTCGTACTAGAATAACACCTTAAGACACAAATCAACCAAAACCCTAATGTCACCTAGATACTCCATTGTCACCTCAAGTATCCGTGGGCATGATTATACGATATGCATCACACAATCTCAATTCATCTATTCAACCAACACATAGAACCTCAAAGAGTGCCCCAAAGTTTCTACCGGAGAATCATGACGAAAATGAGTGCCAACCCCTATGCATAGGTTCATGGGCGGAACCTGCAAGTTGGTCACCAAAACATACATCAAGTGGCACGTGGTATCCCATTGTCACCACAGATATCCACGGCAAGACATACATCAAGTGTTCTCAAATCTATAAAGACTCAATCCGATAAGATTACTTCAAAGGGGAAACTCAATTCATTACAAGAGAGAAGAGGGGGAGGAGAAACATAGGATCCAAGTATAATAGCAAAGCTCGTGATACATCAAGACCGTATCATCTCAAGAACACGAGAGAGAGAGTGAGAGAGAGAGAGAGAGATCAAACACATAGCTACTGGTACATACCCTCAGCCCCGAGGGAGAACTACTCCCTCCTCATCATGGAGAGCACCAGGTAGTGAAGATGGCCACCAGAGAGGGATTGCCCCCTCCGGCAGGGTGCCGGAACGGGTCTAGGGGCCAGTTCTTTTCGGCGATTCTCCCAGAATCAACCCCCTCCCCAGCTTCTCTCAGAATCGCCACTTCATTTTTTTTACAATCCTATCTAGTTAAGGTCTAATTAGCTAGGATTGTAAAAAACATATGGAGTGGTGATTCTGGGAGAAGCTGGGGAGGGGGGCGATTCTGGTAGAACCACCCAAAAGAACTGGCCCTAGATTGGTTTCCGGTGGCTACGGAAGCTTCTGGCGGCAGAACTCCCGATCTATTGTGCGTTCTGGAAGTTTTACGGTATATGGAGTTATATAGGCAGAAGAAGCACGTAGGGGAGCCACGAGGGCCCCACGAGACAGGGGGAGCACTCCAGGGGGGCGGGCCCCCCACCCTTGTGGGCAGCTCCCGTATCCTATGACGTGGGGTCGAAGTCCATCAGGTGTGTTTCCTTCCAAAAATAACTTCTCCAGTTGATTTCGTTCCGTTTCGACTCCGTCTGATATTCCTTTTCTTCAAAACACTGAAATAGGCATAAAATAGCAAATCTGGGTTGGGCCTCCGGTTAATAGGTTAGTCCCAAAAGTAATATAAAAGTGGATAATAAAGCCCAATATTGCCCAAAACAGTAGATAACATAGCATGGAGCAATTAAAAATTATAGATACGTTGGAGACGTATCAGGCCACGATGGCGAACAAAGACACCTGCTCTGCTATGAGAGCGAAGAAGGAGGAGCTGCGTGAAGCCGGTGATATTGCGGCTGGGAAGCCCTTTATGCTGCGGAGGAAGTTCGGAGATCTGTGGTATGCCCCTCTGGATCGGCTGTGGAGTTCGGCAGATGCATATAAGGACTTGGCGGCGAGCGCTGTCGATGCGGCCAAATACTTCCGAGATCAAATAGATCGTGAAGTGGACAAGCTGTTCTGGTCGCAGTTTAACGTTCCAGAGCGTCCGCTTCCGTTGACTGATCAGCTAGCTGAATGGGCTGAACTCAATAGGTTGTCCGGACTCGCCACGAGGTCTGTCATGGATCAGATGTGGCCGGAAAAGCCGAAGCCGAACAGTTATTTCAGCTTAGTGCAGCAGTTCCTTGGTGCGGTGCCGCGCATCAATGCGATGAAGAGGTCGGCGTGCATAGAAGGCTCGCGGATGGCCCTTGCCCGTGTTAAAGCATACTGGGTGGAGATGGATGCTACCACTGTTGCGGCGCAGGATTTGGCCATAGGCCGAGTGGCTGCCGAGCACTATTTTGAAGAGGTTCTCGAGGGTGCTCGTTTGATAGAGGCCCAGTGCTCGAAGAATATTATGTTTGAGTGACATGTATTCCCATTGTAAACACAATGTTTTTATGAAATTTATTAAGGCTGTGTTGCCTCATGTGCGGCCGTTTGTGTATACATGTGTATAACCGGAAAGATTGCAGTCGTCGGCTTCAGCCCCCATGCATATAATGCGGAGGTGTTCGCAGAAGACGCGTGTTCACACTTAACCCAACATCTTGGTCCTATTAAGGAGGTGATGGCGCAGCGAACAAGGCAACCGGACTATAATGCTTTAACACTTTCACTTAGCATAGGAGTTTGATGGTGGGGCTACTATATAGCCCCTGGTGGCTCCGCACTCTCCCGAATTCGGGGTGCGTACATGCCTGGCCGGGAAACAGCCCTTCGTTAAGGCAGAGGAATTCTAACATTCCGATAGGTCATCGAGTGGTTGACCAGTCTCACGCTATATCATGACAGTCAGTTTTCGGCTTTCTCTACTGAGGTGCTCGATGACCCGGGGCACAATCGCAGTAGTTCTCCTAGTGCTACCTTAGCCGATAGAGCGGAACGTAAGGTACCAAAACATAGGAGCTGGGCAAACCCAACATTTGACCAAAGACATGATTCGGAGCTGATGCATATAGGGCCAAACTTGCGACGCCGACCACTCCCTAAGGTATTCGGTCTTTATGGTATGAACCGGGCCTAATCAGTGCCCTTTGTAAGAAGCCCCTGGTGTTCAGGTACGTGCGTTATTCTGTCGTGGCCACATGCAAAGACGCCAGCATCCTTCTCAATTGTACTGAGAATCCGAGGGATGTGTATCAACAAGAGACAGTAAAAAAGGTTGACGCAGGGTCTTAATCTAAAAAGAATCCTTGGAACGGGTCCCTGCTGCACGTCTGTGCCTGTGTCTCCGTTGTGTTGTATCCTGGACGGGTGCAGCACGGTGGTCATCTGTAAAAGAGAGGAACTTAGGTGAAAAGTTGTCGTGCAAAAAGGTAGGTTTTTTTGAAAAAACCATGTATAATTCAAGATGAGTAAAAATTGCCACTTGTCTGCGCGTGTTGAGCCCCTTGTATTTGTGATAGGGGTGTGGCCATCAAACCTATATGAATTACATACAGCTGCGCCGGACTCGTCTAACCGTGTCCATGGTCTTGATGACCTATCGAATACTTTAGTTGGTGAGGCCGTTTTAGTGTGCGGCTGCCCAGGCAGCCGCATTCTCTTCGGCGCGCAGGGATCGCTCCATGTTTCCATTTACTGTAATGATGCCACGTGGACCGGGCATCTTAAGCATGAGGGAAGCGTAGTGTGGTATTGCGTTAAAGCAAGTGAAAGCTTCGCGTCCAAGTAGTGCTTGATAGCCACTTTGGAATGGAGCAATGTGGAAGGTTAAATTTTTGCTACAGAAGTTATCGGGGAAGCCGAATATAACTTCTAGTAGCAGGGAGCCCGTGCAGTGAGCTCCTGGGCCTGGCGTTACTCCTTTAAAGGTAGTATTGTTGTGGCAAATTTTCGTTGGGTCTATCCCCATTTTGCGGATTGTGTCCTGATATATCAGGTTTAGACTGCTGCCACCGTCCATCAGGACTCGTGTGAAATGGTATCCGTCAATTACTGGGTCTAATACCAAGGTAGCCCATCCTGCATGCCGGATATTTGCTGAGTAACCCCGATGGTCGAAAGTGGTCGGTTGAGCCGACCAGTGGCAGGACTCCGCGGTGATAGGCCCTTGGGCATATTTCTCTAGGAGTGCCGCTTTATTTCTTCCTTTGATCACGTATAACACGTTTACTGTTTTGACTTCTGATGGAAATTTCTTGCCAAACCACAGTTCATATGGTGTAGTCTCAATGGATTTTGATGGCGCCCTATTTAACGTGAATGCAGCCGTCTCTAAAGCATAACCCCAAAACGATAGTGGTAAATAAGTAATAGACATCATAGATCGCACCATATCTAATAAAGTGCGGTTATGATGTCTGGACACACCATTACGCTGTGGTGTTCCAGGTGGTGTGAGTTGCGAAACTCTTCCGCATTGTTTCAAATGAAGACCAAACTCATAACTCAAATATTCACCTCCACGATCAGATCGTATAAACTTAATTTTCTTGTTACGATGATTTTCTACTTCACTCTAAAAATCTTTGAACTTTTCAAATGTTTCGGACTTATGTTTCATCAAGTAGATATACCCATATCTGCTCAAATCATCTGTGAAGGTCAGAAAATAACAATACCCGCCATGTGCATCAACACTCATCGGAATGCATACATCAGTATGTATTATTTCCAATAAGTCTGTTGCTCGTTCCCTTGTTCCTGAGAACGGAGTCTTGGTCATCTTGCCCATGAGGCATGGTTCACAAGCATCAAGTGATTCATAATCAATTGATTCCAAAAGCCCATCAACATGGAGTTTCTTCATGTGCTTTACACCAATATGACCTAAACGGTAGTGCCACAAATAAGTTGCACTCTCATTATTATACTTATATCTTTTGGCTTCAATACTATGAATATGTGTATCACTACTATCGAGATTCAATAAAAATAGACCACTCATCAAGGGTGCATGACCATAAAAGATATTACTCATATAAATAGAACAACTATTATTCTCAGATTTAAATGAATAACCGTCTCGCATCAAACAAGATCCAGATATAATGTTCATGCTTAACGCTGGCACCAAATCATAATTATTAAGGTCTAATACTAATCCCGAAGGTAGATGTAGAGGTAGCGTGTCGACGGCGATCACATCGACTTTGGAACCATTTCCCACACACATCGTCACATCATCCTTAGCCAATCTTCGCTTAATCCGTAACCCCTGTTTCGTGTTGCCAATATTAGCAATAGAACCAGTATCAAATACCCAGGCGCTACTACGAGCATTAGTAAGGTACACATAAATAACATGTATATCAAATATACCTTTCACTTTTCCATCCTTCTTATCCGCCAAATACTTGGGGCAGTTCCGCTTTCAGTGACCAGTCCCTTTGCAGTAGAAGCACTCGGTCTCGGGATTAGGTCCAGACTTGGGCTTCTTCACTTCAGTAGCAACTTGCTTGCCATTATTCTTGAAGTTCCCCTTCTTCCCTTTGCCCTTTTTCTTGAAACTAGTGATCTTGTTAACCATCAATACTTGATGCTCCTTCTTGATTTCTACCTCCGCAGCCTTTAGCATCGCGAAGAGCTCAGGAATTGTCTTATCCATCCCTTGCATATTATAGTTCATCATGAAGCTTTTGTAGCTTGGTGGCAGTGATTGAAGAACTCTGTCAATGACACTATCAACCGAAAGATTAACTCCCAGCTGAGTCAAGTGGTTGTGGTACCCAGACATTCTGAGTATATGTTCACTGACAGAACTATTCTCCTCCATTTTGCAGTTGTAGAACTTATTGGAAACTTCATATCTCTCAATCTGGGCATTTGCTTGAAATGTTAAATTCAACTCCTGGAACATCTCATATGCTCCATGACGTTCAAAACATCGTTGAAGTCCCGGTTCTAAGCCGTAAAGCATGGCACACTGAACTATCGAGTAGTCATCAGCTTTGCTCTGCCAGACGTTCATAACATCTGGGGTTGCTCCTGCAATGGGTTTGGCACCTAGCGGTGCTTCCAGGATGTAATTCTTCTTTGCAGCAATGAGGATAATCCTCAAGTTGAATCGAGCAATAGCACCGCATCTTTCAACTTAGCTTTCTCTAGGAACGCATTAAAATTCAATGGAGCAATAGCACGGGCCATTTGTCTACAACAACATAGACATGCAAAATATTATTAGGTACTAAGTTCATGAAATTAAAGTTCAATTAATCATATTACTTAAGAATTCCCACTTAGATAGACATCCCTCTAGTCATCTAAGTGATCGCGTGATCCATATCAACTAAACCATGTCCGATCATCACGTGAGATGGAGTAGTTTTCAATGGTGAACATCACTATGTTGATCATATCTACCATATGATTCATGCTCGGCCTTTCGGTCTCAGTGTTCCTAGGCCATATCTGCATATGCTAGGCTCGTCAAGTTTAACCCGAGTATTCTGCGTGTGCAAAACTGGCTTGCACCCGTTGTATGTGAACGTAGAGCTTATCACACCCGATCATCATGTGGTGTCTCGGCACGACGAACTGTCACGATGGTGCATACTCAGGAAGAACACTTGTACCTTGAAATTTAGTGAGAGATCATCTTATAATGCTACCGTCGTACTAAGCAAAATAAGATGCATAAAGGATAAACCACACATGCAATCAAATAAGTGATATGATATGGCCATCATCATGTTGTGCCTTTGATCTCCATCTCCAAAGCACCGTCATGATCACCATCGTCACCGGCTTGACACCTTGATCTCCATCGAAGCATCGTTGTCGTCTCGCCAACTATTGCTTCTACGACTATCGCTACCGCTTAGTGATAAAGTAAAGCAATTACATGGCGATTACATTTCATACAATAAAGCGACAACCATATGGCTCCTGCCAGTTGCCGATAACTATTACAAAACATGATCATCTCATACAACAATTTATATATCATCACGTCTTGACCATATCACATCACAACAACCCTGCAAAAACAAGTTAGATGTCCTCTACTTTATTGTTGCAAATTTTACGTGGCTGCTACGGGCTTAGCAAGAACCGTTCTTACCTACGCATCAAAAACCACAACGATTTTTCGTCAAGTGTGTTGTTTTAACCTTCAACAAGGACCGGGCGTAGTAACACTCGATTCAACTAAAGTTGGAGAAACAGAAACCCACTAGCCACCCGTGCGAAGCACAGTGGTAGAACCAGTCTCATGAACGCGGTCATGTAATGTTGGTCTGGGCCGCTTCATCCAACAATACCGCCGAATCAAAGTATGACATGCTGGTAAGCAGTATGACTATTATCGCCCACAACTCTCTGTGTTCTACTCATGCATATAACATCTACGCATAGACCTGGCTCGGATGCCACTGTTGGGGAACGCGGTATTTCAAAAAAAATCCTATGATCAAGCAAGATCTATCTAGGAGATGCATAGCAACGTGAGGGGATAGTGTGTCTACGTACCCTCATAGACCGAAAGCGGAAGCGTTAAGTAACGCGGTTGATGTAGTCGAGCATCTTCGCGATCCAACGGATCAAGTACCGAATGCACGACACCTACGCGATCTGCGCACGTACAGCTCAGTGATGTCCCTCGAACTCGTGATCCAGCTAAGGCCGAGGGAGAGTTTTGTCAGCACGGCGGTGTGGTGACGGTGATGATGAATTTACTGGCGCAGGGCTTCGCCTAAGCACTGCAACGATATGACCGAGGTGTGTTTTTGTGGAGGGGGCACCGCACATGGCTAAGAGAAACTTTGGTGTGTCTTTGGGGTGCCCCCTCCCATGTATATAAAGGGTGGAGGGAGGAGGAGGCCGGCCAGGGGGAGGAGGTGCCCCATGGGGGGGGGCAATCCTATTCCAAGTAGGATTCACCCCCTCTTTTCTATTCCAACAAGGAGAAGGGGGAAGGTGATGGAGGAGAGAAGTAAAGGGGGCCGCCCCCCTAGTCCAATTCGGTTTGGGCTAGGGGGGCACATGCCCTGCCTTGGCCTACCTCCTCTCTTCCACCAATAGGCCCATGAGGCCCAATAACCTCCCGGGGGGTTCCGGTAACCCCTCGGTACTCCGCAAAATACCCAATACACCTCGAAACCATTCCGATGTCCGAATATAGTCTTCCAATGTATCAATCTTTATGTCTCGACCATTTCGAGACTCCTCATCATGTCCATGATCTCATACGGAACTCCGAGCTACCTTCGGTACATCAAAACACATAAACTCATAATACCGATCATCATCGAACATTAAGCGTGCGGACCCTACGCCTACGGGTTCAAGAAATATGTAGACATGACCGAGACTCATCTCTAGTCAATAACCAATAGCGGAACCTGGATGTTCATATTGGCTCCCACATATTCTACGAAGATCTTTATCGGTCAAACCGCATAACAACATATGTTGTTCCCTTTGTCATCGGTATGTTACTTGCCCAAGATTCGATCGTCGGTATCACTATACCTAGTTCAATCTCATTACCGGCAAGTCTCTTTACTCGTTGCGTAATTCATCATCCCGTAACTAACTCATTAGTTACATTGCTTGCAAGGCTTATAGTGATCTGCATTACTGAGAGGACCCAGAGATACCTCTCTGACAATCGGAGTGACAAATCCTAATCTTGATCTATGTCAACTTAACAAACACCATCAGAGACACCTGTAGAGCATCTCTATAATCACCCAATTATGTTGTGAAGTTTGATAGCACACTAAGTGTTCCTCCAGTATTCGGGAGTTGCATAATCTCATAGTCATAGGAACATGTATAAGTCATGAAGAAAGCAATAGCAATAAACTAAATGATCATAGTGCTAAGCTAATGGATGGGTCATGTCAATCACATCATTCTCTAATGATGTGATCCCATTCATCAAATGACAACTCATGTCTATGGCTAGGAAACTTAACCATCTTTGATTAACGAGCTAGTCAAGTAGATGCATACTAGTGACACTTTATTTGTCTATTTATTCACACATGTACTAAGTTTCTGGTTAATACAATTCTAGCATGAATATTAATAAACATTTATCATGATATAAGGAAATATAAATAACACTTTATTATTGCCTCTAGGGCATATTTCCTTCATGACCCACAAGTATAGGGGATCTATCGTAGTCCTTTCGATAAGTAAAAGTGTCGAATCCAACGATGAGCAGAAGGAAATGACAAGTGGTTTTCAGCAAGGGGGAGTTCCTCAATATATTATAACCAATTTCTTCATACTCATTACTTACACTTCCATTATTTACTCCCATTTAAAACCTAACCAAATTGTCATCAATCACCAAACAAGGGGAGATTGTAAGTGCATCAAGTGCCCCCTTAGTGGTTTTGGAGTATTGGAGACAAATGGGTTGAGGGACTAATGTGTTTGTGAGTGTACACATGAGTTATAGTCCCTGAAGATTTGGTTTAACCCCTGAAATATGACCCCTAAAAATGTATTTATTCAAGTGAAGAACTTGGTGATGAAATTGGTATGACAATTGAAGAAATTGATGTGAAGACTTTGAAGCTTGAAGACTTTTGTTTTCGCAGTTTCTTTCTTCTTATTTTGAGTCGTAGGAAAAATCATACTATTAAAGGGGGTATAGGTGAATCATAGTTCACATTTCCAAAGTGATGCTCAAACCTATACATACAAGCCACTTTGAGTGAAGTATTTGGAAATCTCCGGTACAGCTGACGAATTTGCTGGCGGTAGTGACAAAGTTCATCTGGTCGCTGACAAATTTGGTCAGGCTAAGGAGTTATGATTTCACCAGTGCGATCTGCCTATCGTGAGGAAATTGAGTGCCCCGGCGAAATTGAGAGTTCAATTTTTTGACCATTGCTGCGCCGTGTGCCAACTGTTAAGTGGATCCTTATCCGCACAATGGTCATGTGTGAGAAGGGCATTTATGACAATTCATGTTAGGTTGCCCCAGGCTATAAATAGCCGCCCCTACAACCACTTGTCGGTTGGCTGCTCCAGAGAGAACTTGACACTTTTCATTTGAGAGCAACCCATCCTTTGACGACCTTGAGAGAATCCTAAGTGAGGAAACACCCAACTAGAGCCAAAGTGATTGCGCATCAGTGAAGAGATTGATCTGTGTGATCCGACGTCTGTTACCTTTGAAGACTGGCATTCGCCCAGATGGTTAGGCGTGATGTTCTGAGCACCCAAGAGTCATTGTGGTGCACCGATGAACAAGTCTATGAAGGTTTTGGAAGTTTATCTTGAATAATTACCACAAGTGATTGGGCGAGGTCTAAGTGACATTGGCTCAAGAGGAATACGGTGAAGACTAAGTGTCCTCTGAGTTCATCTCGGCCACCTCAACAAGACGTACGGTTGATACAGCAACTGGAACAGGTCTACCAAATTGGTGTGTCATCACCGAGCCTACCTAGTTTTCAATTCCTCACCCTTACCTTCACATTATTCCGCCGCTGAAGTATTTGTGATCTACCTTCTGATGAATTTGAACTAAAGACTTTCATCATGCTTTCTTTCATTTCTTCAGTTCATCTTCTTCATGCTTGTGTGCCTGTATGATTGCATGTTCTTCACATATATGTATCTGGTATGCATGCTTTCTGCTACTTTGATGAAATAGTTTCCTTGTGTTTCTATTTCATCACTCTGATCTTCGTCAAATTCATCAGAGTTTGACAATTTTCTTAAAATCTTCCATTCAGCCCCTCTGGGAGTAAACATGCGTTTTCAGTATGAATTGTTTTGTAAATCATTTGTAGCCGGATATGCATAGTTTTTTTATCATTTCTAGCCAGATATGTATATGCACTGTTGTGTAGACCTATTGTAGCCGGATATGTGTGCATTGTTGTGTAGATCTTTTCTAGCCGGATATGCATATTTTTATTGATCATTTGTAGTCGGATATGTATGCATTGTTGTGTAGATCATTTGTAGTCGGAAATGTATCCATTGTTGTGTAGATCATTTGTATTCAGACATGCATTGTTGTGTGGATCATTTGTAGCGAGAATGACCATGCAAGCCTCCCGTTTCAAGATATTGAAGCGGCAGAAGGATGAGCTGGAGAGGGCGGAGCAAGAGGACTCGGAGGCGGAGGCGGCCTACACGGCGGCGGTGACAGAATGAGCGTGGAGCCTTGGATTGCCAGTCCGGCAGGGCAGGAAGTCCAATCTTTTGCGTGGACTGCTGGACTGATGTTATTTTTATATGGTCGAGCATGCAAAAACTAGGCATTCTTGCCTATTTTCGGTTGTGATCGGCCGATGATGCGTCCCAGCACTGGTGTGATTTGGCGTGCACTATGAATCAGGCATATTTGAATTTGAAATTCCCCTTATAATTGGCAAAAATATAGTGCAAATCATTGGATGGCAGGCTCCCGCATCCATGTCCGGGTTCTAGTCCCTTTCTGTCTGCGGACGGATGCGGTGTACGGTTTGCGGGTCAGCATTCGAGATGCTCTTAGACAACATCAACAACAACTAATAATTTATTAAGATAAAACCCAACCATATGCATCAACTCCTATACTTAGACTCGTTAAAACTTTTCACTCTGGCTGCCCTATGGATAGTTATCTCAACATACTACTAACTCTAAAGTATGGTCCACATACATGCGCGCTCATATATTGGGCACCAAGGATAGCAACATATCATAAGTTCTTAACATAGAATTCAAATCAATCTTAAAAAAAATAACCAATCACCATAGGACAGAAAGAGATCTACTAAGACATAATAGAAGTGCAACAAATCATAGGTTCGCATTTACCTCTCAATGATTGGATGGAATGATTATGCTAATTAATACGTAGTCAT
>NC_041382.1:689710426-689738366 GCF_002162155.2 Triticum dicoccoides | reverse complement strand
CCGGGGAGGTGTGGAGGACCCTGGCTCCCCATCGACAGGAGGGACTCTCTGCTCTTGTTTTTGTTTTGTTAAACGTCTTGGTTGGATTGTGTGGAGGTGTGTCTCCATCGGATCTCATGGGTTTGATTGGTGTTGGTCTTTTGTGGATCCGTGTTGATCTAGTCTTCGTTTGTGTGTATAAAAGTTTGATCTTTTGCTCTACGCTTTGTTCATTGACGACGGTTGTGTTCTGGCGCGCTAGTCCGGCCCGTGGGACCTTACCACAATGACTTTCTGACTGTCTAATAGAACAATGTTTGTTCGGCTCTAGTAAGAGAGAGGCGATGATGATGATGCTCTTTCGACTCACTTCAGTGCTTATAGTCATCGCTAGGTGCATAAACAAGAGCTCCCCTCTTGATCAACGGCAGCTTTTCCAGATTCTCGAAATTTGACTTCGTCCCAGAATGGTGCAACAAAATGAATAGGAGAAGAAGAGAGTAAAAGGGTATGAGATATATTGTAATCAAGGACGGCGAAACGCTGCGGATCGCTTCCTTTAGCAGGCTGCTAAGCACATGTTTTGGCATCTTTCCTTGAAGATTAAGTTGCATCCTGGCAATGTTGCCCTGAAAACCTGCTACGCTAGTACACAGAGTGTACTGTACTTATATACCTACATTGCATGTATATAAGACAGGAGCTACGTATGTACCTGTGCACGCAAAGTGAAGTCTTTTCCGCTTCAAGCGAGCGGCGTTGACAAGCGACATTTACCAAGTAAGATAGATTGGTGTCAACTCGATCGATCGATCGCCCTATAAATTGCCAAGGAGCCATGCATACAAACGTACCCATTCAACTTCCATCAATAATCGATCAGCAACAAAAGCACCGTGATAGTAACTAGTGACAGCGTGAGGGCGTTCGCAATGGCGAGGCGTCTGGGAGTCGTGCTGGCTTTAGCGGCTGTCGTCCTTCTCGCCGCCGCGGGGGCCGCCACCGCGCAATCCAAGCCACGGCCACCCAATGCCAATGGCCCGAAGCCGAAGCCGAATCCGATAAGCGTCAAGTGCAGTGAGAGTCCCAGGGTAAACCCCTACTGCTCCAACCAGAGGATGGACTGCCCCGCCAACTGCCCCCAGTCCTGCTACGCCGACTGCAAATCATGCAAACCCGTCTGCGGTGAGCACTCCATGTCTTAACTCTGCAGGTACAACTATAGTAACGCTTGATTTTGTTGGCTAATAATGGTTCTGGCTCATGCGTTCGTGCAGTGTGCAACACCCCGGGGGCGTGCGGCGACCCGCGCTTCATAGGCGGTGACGGCAACGCCTTCTACTTCCACGGACGCAGGGACGCCGACTTCTGCGTCGTCTCCGACCGTGACCTTCACATCAACGCACACTTCATCGGCAAGAGCGGCCACAGCGGCATGTCCCGGGACTTCACCTGGATCCAGGCCATCGCCGTGCTCTTCGACGGCCACCGCCTCTACCTCGGCGCCAGGAAGACCGGCACCTGGGACGACGCGGTCGAGCACCTAGAGATCATCCTGGACGGCGAGCCCGTGTACCTCCCTGCCGACCTGGTCGAAGGCGCCAAGTGGACCTCCAGCCGCGTCCCCGAGCTGTCCGTGACCCGCAGCAAGGCGGCCAACGGCGTGCTCGTCGCCCTCCACGGAAAGTTCAGCGTCAGGGCCAACGCCGTGCCCATCACCGAGGAGGATTCGAGGGTGCACCGCTACGGCGTCACCGCCGATGACTGCCTCGCGCACCTCGAGCTGGCGTTCAAGTTCGACGCGCTGACCGACGACGTCCACGGTGTGGTCGGACAGACGTACCGCTCCGACTACGTCAACCATTTCGACGTGAGGGCCTCCATGCCCACCATGGGAGGAGATGCCACCTTCACCACCTCCAGCCTGTTCGCCGCCGACTGCAGCGTGGCGCGCTATGGAGTCAGCCGTGGAAACGACGGTGCCGCGGTGCTATCTGAGCTCTCTGCTGTCACCTGTGCCAGTGGCATGGACGGCAAGGGTGTCGTGTGCAAGAAGTAAAACGCTTCTTGTATGCATATGGCGACTGTTGTGTACTGGCCGTGCATGTCTGCATGCATGCACAGTTGACAAGTACGTACTTCACATGAATAAGCAAAGGGCATAATTTGATGTGTGTGGGACTTGGAACTTTATATTATCATCAAAGAACTAGTATGTGCCATTTGCACTATATGTTGCACCAACGAAGAATATCCTATCAAACTTTACATTCAACTATTGATTAAATTTCACCTCGGAACTTTTGCACTATTGCATTTCTTGCCTCGAGATCTTCGAAAGTAGATCATATGTTAATAGGTTTAGACGAACTTACATCTATTTCCCGGTGAACCTGGGGCTCCCTTCTCCTCCCCTGGGTGCTCCGGCGGTGATGGGAGGAGAGGGGAACCTAGGGATATTGTCCGGTGTATAGGGTAGTAGGGTTAGCCAGTTAAGTGAGTGCTCTTCGTCCGGCATTGTTTGATGGTGATGGCTTCAGGGATAAGAATAAATAGACCTCAGATCCGGTTCCGTCTCGGCGGCGACGCTTGCAGCGAGGTCGACGGGCTTGAGGGCGGCGCTTCCCGGCGCTCCTGTGGAGCGGCAGTTTGGCTATTCCCCCGTCCGACCACGACGGAGTTGTTGGATTTCCCCGAAGAGGAAGGATGAAACAGTATAGTAGCAGATAGTATTTCTCTTAGTTAGGAACAAGGTTTCTTGAACCAATAGGAGGCACCACACCAGCAACGTGAACAGTACCTACACACAGACACGACAATTGCTTGCACCCAACAAAGGCAAGGGGGTCGTCACTCCCCTTATTCTTGCCAGTTGCAAGATTAAAACTGATAGTGATAGGCAAAGCAATACAAAGTAAAAGTAAATAAAAGCAAGCGAACAAAGTAATTGCATGATTCTTAGTATTGATGGAGAAGGGACCCTGGTGGCCATAGGTTCACTAGTGGCATCTCTCTCGAAAGTATAGAAATGATGGGTAAAGAAATTACTATTGGGCAATTGACAGAATCGAGCATAGTTATGATAATCATCCATAGCATAATCATTACATAGGCATTACGTCTGTGACAAGTAAAACGTTAATCGAACTGCATCTACTACTATTACTCCACCCCAGGACCGCTCTCCAACATGCATCTCAAAGTATTAAGTTCATGACAAACAGAGTAATGCTTTAAGAAAGATGACATAATGTAGACAAAATAAGATCAAGCAATATGATGAAACCCCGTTGTTTTATCCTTACTAGCAACAATACAAAACGTGCCTTTGCCCCTCCTGTCATAGGGCAAGATCTCCTCAAGATTGAACCTACCACAAAGCACCTCTCTCATTGAAGATAAATATATCTAGCTTGGTCAAACTAGATGAATAGATCGGAGAGAAATACAAAGCTATAAAATTACGCGGCAAATAAATCTCAAGAGACTCATATAAATTGAATGAACAATCTGATAATCAACCCAAAATTCATTGAATCCCAGCAAACACACCGCAAAAGATTACATCGGATTGATCTTAGAGAAGATGATTGTATTGAAAATCAAAAAGAGAGATAGAAGCCCATTGTCAGACCAGTAGATCCTGAAGGAACTACTCACACATCAACATCGAGGCAGCAAGGTTGATGAAGACAACCTCCCCAATGATGCCCCCCTCCGGCAGAGTGCCAAAATATAGGGCTCTAGATGGGATCGTTTCGGAATAGAGGCTTGCGGCGGCATAAGAACTGTTTCGGATCTCTCTTCGAGGGTTTCTGGATATATGAGAATTTATAGTCCAAGAATTAGGACAAGCAGAGCTACGAGGGGCCCACAAGTCAGGGTGGTGCTCCCTAATGACCAACAAGTATAGGAAATCAATCGTAGTCCTTTTGATAAGTAAGATTTTCGACCGAACAAGGAGCAAAAGGAAATGACAAGCAATTTTTAGCAAGGTATTCTCAATAAGCACTGAAATTACTGGTAACAGATAGTTTGATAGCAAGGTAATTCGTAAAAAGTAGCAAGTAACAATAGTAGCAAAGGTGCGGCAAGTTAGCCCAATCCTTTTATAACAAAGGACATGCTGGAATAGTCTCTTAAAATAAGCAAAGCGTTCTCGAGGACACATGAGAATTCATCTAGTTATTTTCATCATGTTTATTTGATCTGTGTTCGCTACTTTGATAATTTGATATGTGGGTGGACCGGTGCTTGGGTGTTGTTCTTACTTGAACAAGCCTCACACTTATTATTACCCCCTCTCGCAAGAATCCGGAACTACGAAAGAAGAATTAAGAAAGATCTAACCATAACATGAAATATATGGACCCAAATTAGCCCCTTATGGAATAACACATAAACTAGGGTTTAAGCTTTTGTCACTCTAGCAACCCATCATCTACTTATTAATCCATAGTGCCCTCCCTTAGGCCCAAATATGGTGAAGTGTCTTGTATTCGACGTTCACATGACACCACTAAAGGAAGCAACAATATACATATCATCAAAATATCGAATGAATGTCAAATTCACATGATTACTTATAACAAGACCTCTCCCATGTCCTCAAGAACAAAAGTAACTACTCAAAATCATATTCATGTTCAAGATCAGAGGGGTATTAAATATCATTAAGGATCTGAACATATAATCTTCCACCAAATAAACCAATTAGCATCAACTACAAAATGTAATCAACACTACTAGCAACCCACAGGTACCAATCTGAGGTTTTGAGACAAAGATTGAATACAAGAGATGAACTAGGGTTTTAGATGAGATGGTGTTGGTGAAGATGTTGATGAAGATTGGTCCTCCCACGATGAGAGGATCGTTGGTGATGTCGATGGCTTCAATTTCCCCCTCCCGGAGGGAAGTATCCCCGGCGGAATTGCTCCGTCGGAGAGCAAAAGTGTTCCTGCCCAGGTTCCGCCTCGAGATGGCGGCGCTTCGTCCCAAAAGTTCTCTCCCTATTTTTTTCTAGGTCAAAACCCCTCATATAGCAGAAGATGAGGGTCGGAGGCAAGTTGTGGGCCCCACAAGGCATTAGGGTGCACCCAGGGGTGGCCACGCCATGTTGCCTTGTCGCCAACTGGTGGGGCCCTCTGGTACGTCTTCCCTCCAGTATTTTTTTATATATTCCATGAAATTTCAAGCCATTTGGAGCTCTGCAGAATAGGTATCTCTGATGTAGCTTTTCCAGGTCTAGAATTCCAGCTGCCTGCAATCTCCCTCTTCATGTAAATCTTGTAAATTAAGAGAGGAAAGGCATTAGAATTGCATCACATAGTGTTATAGTGATAAAAAAACATTATAAATATCAGTAGAAAAACATGATGCAAAATGGACGTATCAACTCCCCCGAGCTTAGACCTCGCTTGTCCTCAAGCGGAAGCCGAAATCGATAATCATGACCACATGTTTAGAGAGAGAGGTGTCGATAAAGACAAAATACGGGCATATTAGCATCATGATCATTAACAAAGCAGCAATATATCATCATAAAACTTCTCATGATCAAGTAACAATTCATCACAATGTTGAAGTATGAAGCATAAACTTTCTTGAAAACTAACAAACTTTGTTCTTAGTCAATGAAACAATCACAATTCTCATATTCTCGGGAAGAATCTCATGTAAGAGCTTTTTTTAGCAAGTCCACATACTCAACTATAATTTAGTGTTCTATGATTGCTAACACTCAGGGCATATATATATGGAGCAGAAGTTTCAGTCAGACACATATAAAGATAGGGGCTTATAGTTTCGCATCCCAACTCATTTACCTCAAGGGCAACGTCAACAATAATAACACATGATTACTCATATCCAACTAGATATATGTGCCTCGATCTTTCCTCACCACATGATGCTTGCAAAAAGAAAAAAATGAAAAAGGAATAGAGAAAAACACTATTGACTCTTGCATAAAAAGTAAATACAGAAAAGTAAAAGATAGGCCCTTCGCAGAGGGAAGCAGAGGTTGTCATGCGCTTTCATTTTTGGATGTGCAAGCTCTTAATGTAAAGGAGCTTCACTTTATATTGCCCCTTGTGATAGCAACATTTATTATGCAGTTTGTTGCTTTTATTTCTTTACCATCACAAGATCGTACAAAGCTTATTTTCCCTTACAATAAAAGATCAAACATTTTAGGAGCAATTTGTATTGCTTTATGCACCGTTGACAACTTACTTGAAGGATCTTATTCAATCCATAGGCAGATATAGTGGACTATCATGGCATGAAACTGGGTTCAAGGGTTTTGGAGGCACAAGTAGTATATCTACTTGGTGCGGATTTTTGGCTAGCAAAAGATACTGAGAAAGCACCACATGTTGGAGGATCCATGACAATATAACTTCTATGTGAATATAAGCAAACATAACTCATTACGTTGTCTTCCTTGTCCAACGTCAACTAGTTGACATAATTTTTTAATGGGGGCTCACAATCATAAAAGATGTCCAAGATAGTATATTTATATGTGAATCCTCTCTTCCTTTACTAACCTTTCATGAATTGCACCATTGACCAATACTATGTTTGTTAACTTCCAACAAATTTTATCAAATATACTTTTCTTTATGTAAAGTCATTACTTTCCATGGGATTAGCATATGATCTTTTAATTATTCCATTGCTAAGATTGAAACATAAAAGTAAAGAAGCAAACTCAAACTACTCTTTATTATATAACTCTCAAACTCTATTACATAGATAGCTAGATCACAAAACAAGCACTTGAAACTAGATCATACTAAACTTTTATTCTTCTAAATCACATAATAACTAAAGATTGAACTAAGATAGATAAGGATGATAAAAGTGATGGTGATACGATACAGAGGCACCTCCCCCAAGCTTGGCACAAGCCAAGGGTGGTGCCCATACCCGTGTACTCAAGTGTCTTTCTTTGGTGATGGTGGTGATGTAGTTGTAGTGGTGACTCTCTTGGATATATAATTCCCCTTAGAGTGTGAATCTCCTCCTTAAGCTCACCGACTTCCTTCTTAAGATCCAACTTATCCTTGAGGAGTTTGTTGGTGACAAATCCATCCTTGCGGGAGTGCAATTTGGTTGTGAAAGATGAGGCGTCATCACCCTACGCATGACGATAAGGGGTAAATCGAATAATGGAAGGCTTAACCTTATTTGTCAAACTTGTCTTCTTGAACTCCACATGCATATCTCCTGGCTGCGCTAAGGGAGTTTCTTCTTCTTCCTCGCTTGAGGGTTCTATACTCTTTAGATCAACATCCACCTCTTCTTCTGCAGACCACCCATATGGATCCATGTCTCCATAGATCCTTGGGTTTGCAACATAGTGCGAAACATAGCTCTCTCCATCTGAGTCTTGAGACGACATGTTGTCAGATCTACCAGAAAAATAGCACGAAACAAGAACAGAGGAGAAACTTGCCATATGGTGGTCAAAACATCCACGAGTATATATAAAGAAGTTTTATCTTGCGAAACAAGTATTCCAGAAGAAAACAGAGTCAGGATGGCACACGAGAGGGACACAAGGAAACCTGGCACGCCTAGGGGATAGGGTGTTCCCTGTTGCCTTGTGACCTCCTCGTGGGTCCTCTCGGCTGTTTCTTATTTTGTATTTTTTTCTAATATTCCAAAACTGAAAGAAATGTTTTTTCTGAAATGTTTGGAGTCGGTTTACTTACCGTATCATATACCTACTATTTTTCAGGGTTCTGGAGTGTTCCGGAAGGTCTCTCTTATGTGTTCCTATGGTGTCATAGTTTGGACAATATTAGTTTCAACATTAATAGGTGTACCTGAAATATAATGCTTAATTCTTTGCCCATTAACCACTCTAGGATTAGTGCCCTTGTTACTTGTGAGCTACGTTGGGATTTCCTCGAAGAGGAGAGGATGATGTAGTATTGTAGAGATAAGTATTTCCCTCAGTTATGAAACCAAGGTTATCAATCAAGTAGGAGAATCAAGCAACACTATGTAAACATCACCTGCACACAAACAACAAATTCTTGCAACCCAACGCGTAGAGGGGTTGTTAATCCCTCAACGGCTTTGAGCAAGATTAAATTATATAGTTTTGATAGATAGATCGGACAAAAATACAAAATAAAATAAATAAAAGAAAATTTGTAGCAAGATGAACAGCATACGATGGGTAAACAAATTACTATTGGACAATTGATAGAAAATAAAATAATTATGACGATATCCAAGGCAATGATCATACATAGGCATCACGTCCGAGACAAGTAGACCGAAATGATTCTACATCTACCACTATTACTCCACACATCGACTGCTATCCAGCGTGCATCTAGTTTATTAAGTTCATGGAAAAAAGGAGTAACACCTTAAGCAAAATGACATGATGTAGACAAGATAAACTCACGTATGGATAAACCCATCTTTTTACCCTTAATAGCAACGATACATACGTCTCATGTCCCTTTTTGTCACTGGGATTGAGCACCACGAAATTGAACCCATTACAAAGCACCTCTTCCCATGGCAAGATAAATCAATCTAGTTGTCCAAATAAACCAATAAATCAGAGAAGAAATGCGAAGCTATAGTAATCATGCATAATAGAGTTCAGAGAAAACTCAAATAATTCATAGATAGAGCTGATCATAAACTCACAATTCAGCGGATCCCAACAAACACATCACAAAAAGTCATTACATCAAATAGATCTCAAAGAACACCAAGGAGAACATTGTATTGAAGATCAAAAAGAGAGAAGAAGCCATCTAGCTACTAACTATAGACCCATAGGTCTATGGTAAACTACTCACACATCATCGGAGGGGCAGCAAGGATGATGAAGAACCCCTCTATGATCGATTTCCCCTCCGATAGAGTGCCGAAAAAAGGCCTCCATATGGGATCTCGTGGTTCTGGAACTTGCGGCAGTGGAAAAAGTATTTCGTGGTCTCCTCTGTTGGTTTCACGATTTTAGAGAATTTATAGAGGCGGAGTTAGGTCAAACGGAGCCTTGTGGGCCCCACAAGCCACCAAGGCACGCCCTACCCCTGGGCACGCCCTGGTGCCTTCTGGGCCACTTCTCCATCTTCTCGTCCCCTCCTGAAACTTCCAGGGTCTCTTATGTCTAGAAGAAAAATCACCAAAAAGTCTCGTGGCATTTGGACTTTGTTTGGTACTGATATTCTACAAAACCAAAAGCAAGCAAAAGACAACAACTTGCACTGGGCACTAAGTTAATAGGTTAGTCCCAAAAATGATATATTTTTGCTTGAAAGTGTATATAAAACATCCAACATTGATAATATAAGAGCATGGAATAATCAAAATTATAGATATGTTGGAGACGTATCAAGCATCCTCAAGCTTAATTCCTGCTCATCCTCGAGTAGGTAAATGATAAAGACAAAAAATTGATGTGGAATGCTACCTAACATATTCATCATATATTCTTTTCTTTGTAGGATGGATATTTGGACTTGGATGCTTCAAACCAATAGTCTATAATTTGACATGAAAACATCAATACTCAAGCATATCAACAAGCAACCATATCTTTCAAAATATAAACGCTAAAGATGGCTATCCTTGGACCATTATGCTCTGTCATTGATCCATTCATGAAACACACTCAAATATTAGCTACATCCAATACACAAGTGTGACAATAGTGTTCCCTAGTTGGTGCTTTATAAGAGAAGATGGAGACTCAAATAAAAATAAATTGCATAAAAGTAAATAGATAGGCCCTTCGTAGAGGGAAGCAGAGATTTGCGGCGGTGCCAGAGCTCAAATCTTAAATTTAGAGATAAAATTACTTTCATATACATGCTTTTCCTGTCAACGAAAACGACCGAGAATTCCCAATATCTTCCATGCTAGACAAACCATAGGTGGGTCCCAAACAGAAAATAAAGTTTATTTACTTTCCACCATTCTTTCACAATCCATGGCTAGCCGTATCCACGGCTGCCTTCCATGCCAACACTTTACAAGGAATTTATTATTATCATCATATTATTATTTTTCATTTGGGCATCCCTATTACCTACCACACTCTCGTGCAATGACAAGTGAATAAACACTAATTGTGAGAATAAAATACCTAGCATGGAAAATATTGGCCACCCCCTACTGCTTCATGAGCGGTACAGGCACACAAAACGGAAATTCATTTTGAAAAATTAGAGTTGGCACATGCTAATTTACTTAGAATGGCATGGAAGTACCGCATATAGGTAGGTATGATGGACTCATTTGGCACAACTTTGGGTTTAATGATTAGGATGCATAAGCAGCATTCCCGCTTAGTACAAGTCAAGCTAGCAAATAGATTGAGAAGGATATAACTTCGTTGCATAACTATTGACTTTATGTGCATGCATACGGAATCACAAACCTTAACACCAATATTCTTACTAAAGCATAATTACTCACCAACATGACTCACATATTACTATCTCCATATCGTAAAACTATTGCAAGGAATCAAGTTTATCATATCCAATGATCTATATGAAAGTTTTTATTATATCTCCCTTGTATATCCATCACTTCAGGACCTGATGACCCACAAGTATAGGGGATCTATCGTAGTCCTTTCAATAAGTAAAAGTGTCGAATCCAACAATGAGCAGAAGGAAATGACAAGAGGTTTTCAGCAAGGGGGAGTTCCTCGATATATTATAACCAATTTCTTCATACTCGGTACTTACACTTCTGTTATTTACTCCCGTTGAAAACCTAACCAATTTGTCATCAATCACCAAACAAGAGGAGATTGTAAGTGCATCAAGTGCCCCCTTAGTGGTTTTGGAGTATTGGAGACAAATGGGTTGAGGGAATAATGTGTGTGCGAGTGTACACATGAGTTATAGTCCCTGAAGATTTGGTTTAACCCATGAAAGATGACCCCTAAAAATGTATTTATTCAAGTGAAGAACTTGGTGATGAAATTGGTACGACAATTGAAGAAATTGATGTGAAGACTTTGAAGCTTGAAGACTTTGTTTTCGCAGTTTCTTTCTTCTTATTTCGAGTCATAGGAAAAACCGTACTGTTAAAGGGGGGTATAGGTGAATCATAGTTCACATTTCCAAAGTGATGCTCAAACCTATACATACAAGCTGCTTTGAGTGAAGTATTTGGAAATCTCTGGTACAGCTGACGAATTTGCTGGCGGTAGTGACGAAGTTCATCTGATCGCTGACAAATTTGGTCAGGCTAAGGAGTTATGATTTCACCAGTGCGATCTGCCTATCGTGAGGAAATTGAGTGCCCCAACGAAATTGAGAATTCAATTTTCCGACCGTTGCTGCGTGTGTGCCAGCTGTTGATTGGATCCTTATCTGGACAATGGTCATGTGTGAGAAGGGCATTTATGACAATTCATGTCGGGTTGCCCCAGGCTATATATAGCCGCCCCCACAACCACTTGTTGGTTGGCTGCTCCAGAGAGAACTTGACACTTGTCATTTGAGAGCAACTCATCCTTTGACGACCTTGAGAGAATCCTAAGTGAGGAAACACCCAACCAGAGCCAAAGTGATTGAGGATCACTGAAGAGATTGATCTGTGTGATCTGACGTATGTTACCTTTGAAGACTGGCATCCGCCCAGATGGTTAGGCGTGATGTTCTGAGCACCCAAGAGTCATTGTGGTGCACCGGTGAACAAGTCTGTGAAGGTTTTGGAAGTTTATCTTGAAGAATTACCACAAGTGATTGGGCGAGGTCTAAGTGACCTTGGCTCAAGAGGAATACGGTGAGGACTAAGTGTCCTCTGAGTTCATTTCAGCCACCTCAACAAGGCGTACGGTTGATACAGCAATTGGAACAGGTCTACCAAATTGGTGTGTCATCACCGAGCCTACCTGGTTTTCAATTCCTCACCCTTACCTTCACATTATTCCTCCGCTGAAGTATTTGTGATCTACCTTCTGATGAATTTGAACTAAAGACTTTCATCATGCTTTCTTTCATTTCTTCAGTTCATCTTCTTCATGCTTGTGTGCCTGTATGATTGCATGTTCTTCACATATATGTATCTGGTATGCATGCTTTCTGCTACTTTGATGAAATAGTTTTCTTGTGTTTCTATTTCCTCACTCTGATCTTCGTTAAATTCATCAGAGTTTGACAAATTTCTTAAAATCTTCCATTCACCCCCTCTGGGAGTAAACATGCGTTTTTAGTTTGCATTGTTTTGTAAATCATTTGTAGTCGGATATGCATAGTTTTTTTATCATTTCTAGCCAGATATGTATATGCATTGTTGTGTAGACCTTTTGTAGCCGGATATGTGTGCATTGTTGTGTAGATCTTTTCTAGCCGGATATGCATACTTTTATTGATCATTTGTAGCCGGATATGTATGCATTGTTGTGTAGATCATCTGTAGTCAGAAATGTATGCACTGTTGTGTAGATCATTTTTAGTCAGACATGCATTGTTGTGTGGATCATTTGTAGCGAGAATGACCATGCAAGTCGCCCGTTTCAAGATGTTGCAACAGCAGAAGGATGAGCTGGAGAGGGCGGAGCAAGAGGACTCTGAGGCGGAGGCGTCCTACACAGCGGTGACGACAGAATGAGCGTAGAGCCTCGGATTGCAAGTCCGGCAGGGCAGAAAGTCCAGTGTTTTGTGTGGACTGCTGGACTGATGTTATTTTTATATGGTCGAGCATGTAAAAACTAAGCATTCTTGCCTATTTTTGGTTCTGATCGGCCGATGATGCGTCCCAGCACTGGTGTGATCTGGCGCGCACTATGAATCAGGCGTATTTGAATTTGAAATTCCCCTTATAATTGGCAAAAATATAGTGCAAATCATTGGATGGCAGGCTCCCGCTGAAGGAAATATGCCCTAGAGGCAATGATAAAGTTATTATTTATTTCCTTATATCATGATAAATGTTTATTAATCATGCTAGAATTGTATTAACCGGAAACATAATACATGTGTGAATACATAGACAAACAGAGTGTCACTAGTTTGCCTCTACTTGACTAGCTCGTTGATCAAAGATGGTTATGTTTCCTAACCATAGACATGAGTTGTCATTTGATTAACGGGATCACATCATTAGGAGAATGATATGATTGACTTGACCCATTCCGTTAGCATAGCACTTGATCGTTTAGTTTGTTGCTATTGCTTTCTTCATAACTTATACATGTTCCTGTGACTATGAGATTATGCAACTCCCGTTTATCGGAGGAACACTTGGTGTGCTACCAAACATTGCAACGTAACTGGGTGATTATAAAGGTGCTCTACATGTGTCTCCGAAGGTACTTGTTGGGTTGGCGTATTTCGAGATTAGGATTTGTCACTCCGATTGTCGGAGAGGTATCTTTGGGCCCTCTCGGTAATGCACATCACTTAAGCCTTGCAAGAATTGCAACTAGTAAGTTAGTTGCGGGATGATATATTACGGAACGAGTAAAGAGACTTGCCGGTAACGAGATTGAACTAGGTATTGAGATACCAACGATCGAATCTCGGGCAAGTAACATACCGATGACAAAGGGAACAACGTATGTTGTTATGCGGTCTGACCGATAAAGATCTTCGTAGAATATGTGGGAGCCAATATGAGCATCCAGGTTCCGCTATTGGTTATTGACTAGAGACATGTCTCGGTCATGTCTACATAGTTCTCGAACCCGTAGGGTCCACACGCTTAAAGTTACGATGACAGTTATATTATGAGTTTATGAGTTTTGATGTACCGAAGGAGTTCGGAGTCCCAGATGAGATCGGGGAAATGATGAGGAGTCTCGAAATGGTCGAGACGTAAAGATCGATATATTGGACGACTATATTCGGACATCGGAAAGGTTCCGAGTGATTCGGGTATTTTTCAGAGTACCGGAGAGTTACGGGAATTCGCCGGGGAGTATATGGGCCTTATTGGGCCGTACGGGAATAGAGGGGAGAGGCCAAAAGGAAGGAGGCGCGTGCCCCCCCTCTGGTCCAAATTGGACAAGAGGTGCAGCCCACTTTTCCTTGTTCCTCTCCCCCTCTTTCCTTCTCTCCTACTCCAACAAGGGAAGGAGGAGTCCCGGTGGGAGTAGGACTCCCCCCTTGGCGCGCCCTCCTCCTAGGCCGGCCACCTCTCCCCTTGCTCCTTTATATACAGGGGCAGGGGGGCACCTCTAGACACACAAGTTGATCAGTTGATCTCTCCCAGCCGTGTGCGGTGCCCCCCTCCAACATATTCCACCTCGGTTATATCGTAGCGGTGCTTAGGCGAAGCCCTACGTCAGTAGCAACATCATCACCGTCACCACGCCGTCGTGCTGACGGAACTCTCCCGTGAAGCTCTGCTGGACCGGAGTTCGCGGGACGTCATCGAGCTGAACGTGTGCTGAACTCGGAGGTGACGTGTGTTCGATACTTGGATCGGTCGGATCGTGAAGACGTACGACAACATCAACCACGTTGTGCTAACGCTTCCGCTTTCAGTCTACGAGGGTACGTGGACAACACTCTCCCCTCTCGTTGCTATGCATCACCATGATCTTGCGTGTGCGTAGGAATTTTTTTGAAATTACTACGTTCCCCAACAGTGGTATCAGGGCCTAAGTTTTATGTGTTGATGTTGTGCACGAGTAGAACACAAGTGAGTTGTGGGCGATATAAGTCATACTGCTTAGCAGCATGTCATACTTTGGTTCGGCGGTATTGTTGGATGAAGCGGCCCAGACCGACATTACGCGTACGCTTACGCGAGACTGGTTCTACCAACGTGCTTTGCGCACAGGTGGCTGGCGGGTGTCACTTTCTCCAACTTTAGTTGAACCAAGTGTGGCTACGCCCGGTTCTTGCGAAGGTTAAGACAACACCAACTTGACAAACTATCATTGTGGTTTTGACGCGTAGGTAAGAACGGTTCTTGCTTAAGCCCGTAGCAGCCACGTAAAACTTGCAACAACAAAGTAGAGGACGTCTAACTTGTTTTTGCAGGGCATGTTGTGATGTGATATGGTCAAGACATGATGCTAAATTTTATTGTATGAGATGATCATGTTCTTGTAACCGAGTTATCGGCAACTGGCAGGAGCCATATGGTTGTCACTTTATTGTATGCAATGCAATTTTGCTGTAATGCATTGCTTTATCACTAAGCGGTAGCGATAGTCGTGGAAGCATAAGATTGGCAAGACAACAACTATGCTACAATGGTGATCAAGGTCTCACGCCGGTGACGATGGTGATCATGACGGTGCTCCGGAGATGGAGATCACAAGCACAAGATGATGATGGGCATATCATATCACTTATATTGATTGCATGTGATGTTTATCTTTTATGCATCTTATCTTGCTTTGATTGACGGTAGCATTATAAGATGATCTCTCACTAAATTTCAAGATAAAAGTGTTCTCCCTGAGTATGCACCGTTGCCAAAGTTCGTCGTGCCCAGACACCACGTGATGATCGGGTGTGATAAGCTCTACGTCCATCTACAATGGGTGCAAGCCAGTTTTGCACACGCAGAATACTCAGGTTAAACTTGACGAGCCTAGCATATGCAGATATGGCCTCAGAACACTGAGACCGAAAGGTCGAGCGTGAATCATATAGTAGATATGATCAACATAATGATGTTCACCATTGAAAACTACTCCATTTCACGTGATGATCGGTTATGGTTTAGTTGATATGGATCACGTGATCACTTAGATGATTAGAGGGATGTCTATCTAAGTGGGAGTTCTTAAGTAATATGATTAATTGAACTTAAATTTATCATGAACTTAGTCCTGGTAGTATTTGCATATCTATGTTGTAGATCAATAGCTCGCGTTTAGCTCCCTTGTTTTATTTTTGATATGTTCCTAGAGAAAACTAAGTTGAAAGGTGTTAGTAGCAATGACACGGATTGGATCCGTGATCTGAGGTTTATCCTCATTGCTGCACAGAAGAATTATGTCCTTGATGCACCGCTAGGTGACAAACCTATTGCAGGAGCAGATGCAGATGTTATGAACGTTTGGCTAGCTCAATATGTTGACTACTTGATGGTTTAGTGCACCATGCTTAAACGGCTTAGAATCGGGACTTCAAAGACGTTTTGAACGTCATGGACCATATGAGATGTTCCAGGAGTTGAAGTTAATATTTCAAGCAAATACCCGAGTTGAGAGATATGAAGTCTCCAACAAGTTCTATAGCTAAAAGATGGAGGAGAAGAGCTCAAGCAGTGAGCTTGTGCTCAGATTGTCTAGGTACTACAATCGCTTGAATCAAGTGGAAGTTAATCTTCCAGATAAAATAGTGATTGACAGAATTCTCTAGTCACCATCACCAAGTTAGTAGAACTTCGTGATGAACTATAGTATGAAAGGGATGACGAAAACAATTCCCAAGCTCTTCGTGATGCTGAAATCGACGAAGGTAGAAATCAAGAAAAGCATCAAGTGTTGATGGTTGACAAGACCACTAGTTTCAAGAAAAGGCTAAAGGGAAGAAGGGGAACTTCAAGAAGAACGGCAAACAAGTTGCTACTCAATTGAAGAAGCCCAAGTCTGTACCTAAGCCTGAGACTAAGTGCTTCTACTGCAAAGAGACTGGTCATTGCAAGCGGAACTACCCCAAGTATTTGGCGGATAAGAAGGATGGCAAACTGCACAATGCTATATTTGATATACATGTTATTGATGTGTACTTTACTAGTGTTTATAGCAACCCCTCGGTATTTGATACTGGTTCAGTTGCTAAGAGTAGTAACTCGAAATGGGAGTTGCAAAATAAACAGAGACTAGTTAAGGGTGAAGTGACGATGTGTGTTGGAAGTGGTTCCAAGATTGATATGATCATCATCACACACTCCCTATACTTTCGGGATTAGTGTTGAACCTAAATAAATGTTATTTGGTGTTTGCGTTAAGCATAAATATGATTGGATCATGTTTATTGCAATACGGTTATTCATGTAAGTTAGAGAATAATTGTTGTTCTGTGTACATGAATAAAACCTTCTATGGTCACACACCCAATGAAAATGGTTTGTTGGATCTCGATCGTGGTAATACACATTTTCATAATATTGAAGCCAAAAGATGCAAAGTTAATAATGATAGTGCAACTTATTTGTGGCACTGCCGTTTAGGTCATATTGGTGTAAAGTGCATGAAGAAAATCCATGCTGATGAGCTTTTGGAATCACTTGATTATGAATCAGTTGATGCTTGCGAACCATGCCTCGTGGGAAAGATGACTAAGACTCCGTTCTCCGGAACAATGGAGCGAGCAACAGATTTGTTGGAAATCATACATACTGATGTATGTGGTCCGATGAATATTGAGGCTCGCGGCAGGTATCATTATTTTCTGACCTTCACAGATGATTTGAGCAGATATGAGTATATCTACTTGATGAAACACAAGTCTGAAATATTTGAAAAGTTCAAAGAATTTCAGAGTGAAGTGGAGAATCATCGTAACAAAAATAAAAATTTCTACGATATGATCGCAGAAGTAAAATATTTGAGTTACGAGTTTGGCCTTCAGTTAAAACAATGTGAAATAGTTTCACTACTCACGCCACCTGGAACACCACAGTGTAATGGTGCGTCCGAACGTCGTAACCGTGCTTTATTAGATATGGTGCGATCTATGATGTCTCTTGTTGGGGAACGTAGCAGAAATTCAAAATTTTCCTACGTGTCACCAAGATCTATCTATGGAGAGACCAGCAACGAAGGGAAGGAGAGTGCATCTACATACCCTTGTAGATCGCTAAGAGGAAGCATTCAAGAGAACGGGGTTGATGGAGTCGTACTCGTCGTGATCCAAATCACCGATGATCCTAGTGCCGAACGGACGGCACCTCCGCGTTCAACACACGTACAGCCCGGTGACGTCTCCCATGCCTTGATCCAGCAAGGAGAGAGGGAGAGGTTGAGGAAGACTCCATCCAGCAGCAGCACAACGGCGTGGTGGTGGTGGAGGAGCGTGGCAATCCTGCAGGGCTTCGCCAAGCACCGCGGGAGAGGAGGAAGAGAGAGGCAGGGCTGCACCAACAGGGAGAGATCAAATCGTGTGTTGGGCAGCCCCTAGGCCTCAAGTATATATAGGGGAAGGGGAGGAGGGTGCGCCCCCTCTAGGGTTCCCACCCCTAGAGGGGCGGCAGCCCTAGATGGGTTTGAGGGGGGCGGCCAAGAGGGGAGGAGAGGGAGGCGCAGGGAGCATGGGCCTTAGGGCCCATCTGCCCTTAGGGTTTGCCCCCTCTCCTCTTCCCTTGCGCCTTGGGCCTTGTGGGAGGGCGCACCAGCCCACCTGGGGCTGGTCCCCTTCCACACTTGGCCCATGCTGCCCTCCGGGGCTTGTGGCCCCACTTGGTGGACCCCCGGGACCCTCCCGGTGGTCCCGGTACGTTACCGATAAAACCCGAAACTTTTCCGGTGACCAAAACAGGACTTCCCATATATAAATCTTTACCTCCAGACCATTCCGGAACTCCTCGTGACATCCGGGATCTTATCCAGGACTCCGAACAACATTTGGTAACCACGTACAAACTTCCTTTATAACCCTAGCGTCATCGAACCTTAAGTGTGTAGACCCTACGGGTTCGGGAGACATGCAGACATGACTGAGACGTTCTCCGGTCAATAACCAACAGCGGGATCTAGATACCCATGTTGGCTCCCACATGTTCCACGATGATCTCATCGGATGAACCACGATGTCGAGGATTCAATCAATCCCGTATACAATTCCCTTTGTCTAGCGGTACGATACTTGCCCGAGATTCGATCGTCGGTATCCCGATACCTTGTTCAATCTCGTTACCGGCAATTCTCTTTACTCGTTCCGTAACACATCATCCCGTGATCAACTCCTTGATCACATTGTGCACATTATGATGATGTCCTACCGAGTGGGCCCAGAGATACCTCTCCGTCACACGGAGTGACAAATCCTAGTCTCGATAGACACTTTTGGAGATACCCGTAGTGCACCTTTATAGTCACCCAGTTACGTTGTGACGTTTGGCACACCCAAAGTATTCCTACGGTATCCGGGAGTTGCACAATCTCATGGTCTAAGGAAATGATACTTGACATTAGAAAAGCTTTAGCGAACGAACTACACGATCTTTGTGCTAGGCTTAGGATTGGGTCTTGTCCATCACATCATTCTCCTAATGATGCGATCCCGTTATCAATGACATCCAATGTCCATGGTCAGGAAACCGTAACCATCTATTGATTAATGAGCTAGTCAACTAGAGGCTTACTAGGGACATGGTGTTGTCTATGTATCCACACATGTATCTGAGTTTCCTATCAATACAATTCTAGCATGGATAATAAACGATTATCATGAACAAGGAAATATAATAATAATCAATTTATTATTGCCTCTAGGGCATATTTCCAACATCTCTTACCGATTACCACTATTGTTTTGGGGTTATGCATTAGAGACAGCTACATTCACGTTAAATAGGGCACCATCTAAATCCGTTGAGACGACGCCGTATGAACTATGGTTTGGCAACAAACCTAAGTTGTCGTTTCTTAAAGTTTGGGACTGCGATGCTTATGTGAAAAAGTTTCAACTTGATAAGCTCGAACCCAAATCGGAGAAGTAAATCTTCATAGGATACCCAAAAGAAAATGTTGGGTACACCTTCTACCACAGATCCGAAGGCAAGATATTCATTGCTGAGAATGGATCCTTTCTAGAGAAGGAGTTTCTCTCGAAAGAAGTGAGCGGGAGGAAAGTAGAACTTGATGAGGTAACTATACCTGCTCCCTTATTGGAAAGTAGTTCATCACAGAAATCTGTTCCTGTGACTACCAATTAGTGAGGAAGCTAATGATGATGATCATGTAACTTCAGATCAAGTTACTACCGAACCTCGTAGGTAAACCAGAGTGAGATCTGCACCAGAGTGGTACGGTAATTCTGTTCTGGAAGTCATGTTACTAGACCATGACGAACTTGCGAACTATGAGGAAGCGATGATGAGCCCAGATTCCGCGAAATGGTTTGAGGCCATGAAATCTGAAATGAGATCCATGTATGAGAAGAAAGTATGGACTTTGATTGACTTGCCCAATGATCGGTGAGTCATTGAGATTAAATGGATCTTCAAGAGAAAGACGGACGCTGATAGTAGTGTTACTATCTACAAAGCTAGAATTGTCGCAAAAGTTTTTCGACAAGTTCAAGGTGTTGACTACGATAAGAGTTTCTCACTCGTATCTATGCTTAAGTCTGTCCGAATCATGTTAGCAATTGCCGCATTTTATGAAATCTGGCAAATGGATAAACAAAACTGCATTCCTTAATTGATTTATTAAAGAAGAGTTGTATATGATGCAACCAGAAGGTTTTGTCCATCCTAAAGGTACTAACAAAATATGCAAGCTCCAGCAATCCATCTATGGACTGGTGCAAGCATCTCGGAGTTGGAATATATGCTTTGATAAGTTAATCAAAGCATATAGTTTTATACAGACTTGCGATGAAGCGTGTATTTACAAGAAAGTGAGTGGGAGCACCACATCATTTCTGATAAGTATATGTGTATGATATATTGTTGATCGGAAATAATGTAGAAGTATTCTACAAAGCATAAAGGAGTGTTTGAAAGGAGTTTCTCAAAGAAAGACCTCGGTGAAGTTGCTTACATATTAAGCATCAAGATCTATAGAGATAGATCAAGACGCTTGATAAGTTTTCAATGAGTACATACCTTGACAAGTTTTTAAAGTAGTTCAAAATGGAACAGTCAAAGAAAGAGTTCTTGCCTGTGTTACAAGGTGTGAAATTGAGTAAGACTCAAAGCCCGACCACGGCAGAAGATAGAGAGAGAATGAAAGTCATTCCCTATGCCTCAGCCATAGGTTCTATAAAGTATGCTATGTTGTGTACCAGACCAATTATATACCCTGCCCTGAGTTTGGCAAGGGAGTACAATAGTGATCTAGGAGTAGATCACTGGACATTGGTCAAAATTATCCTTAGTCGAATAAGGATATGTTTCTCGATTATGGAGGTGACAAAAGGTTCGTCGTAAAGGGTTACGTCGATGCAAGTTTTGACACTAATCCAGATGACTCTAAGTCTCAATCTGGATACAAATTGAAATTGGGAGCAATTAGCTAGAGTAACTCCGTGCAGAGCATTGTTGACATAGAAATTTGCAAAATATGTACGGATCTGAATATGGCAGACCCGTTGACTAAACTTCTCTCACAAGCAAAACATGATCACACCTTAGTACTCTTTGGGTGTTAATCACATAGCGATGTGAACTAGATTATTGACTCTAGTAAACCCTTTGGGTGTTGGTCACATGTCGATGTGAACTATGGTTGTTAATCACATGGTGATGTGAACTATTGGTATTAAATCACATGGTGATGTGAACTAGATTATTGACTCTAGTGCAAGTGGGAGACTGAAGGAAATATGCCCTAGAGGCAATGATAAAGTTATTATTTATTTCCTTATATCATGAAACATAATACATGTGTGAATACATAGACAAACAGAGTGTCACTAGTATGCCTCTACTTGACTAGCTCGTTGATTGACTTGACCCATTCCGTTAGCATAGCACTTAATCGTTTAGTTTCTTGCTATTGCTTTCTTCATAACTTATACATGTTCCTATGACTATGAGATTATGCAGCTCCCGTTTACCGGAGGAACACTTTGTGTGCTACCAAACGTCACAACGTAACTTGGTGCTTATAAAGGTGCTCTACAGGTGTCTCCGAAGGTACTTGTTGGGTTGGCGTATTTCGAGATTAGGATTTGCCACTCCGATTGTCGGAGAGGTATCTCTGGGCCCTCTCGGTAATGCACATCACTTAAGCCTTGCAAGCATTGCAACTAATAAGTTAGTTGCGGGATGATGTATTACGGAACGAGTAAAGAGACTTGCCGGTAACGAGATTGAACTAGGTATTGAGATACCAACGATCGAATCTCGGGCAAGTAACATACCGATGACAAAGGGAACAACAAATGTTGTTATGCGGTCTGACCGATAAAGATCTTCGTAGAATATGTGGGAGCCAATATGAGCATCCAGGTTCCGCTTTTGGTTATTGACTGGAGACATGTCTCGGTCATGTCTACATAGTTCTCGAACCCGTAGGATCCGCACGCTTAAAGTTACGATGACATTTATATTATGAGTTTATGAGTTTTGATGTACCGAAGGAGTTCGGAGTCCCGGATGAGATCGGGGACATGACGAGGAGTCTCAAAATGGTCGAGACATAAAGATCGATATATTGGACGACTATATTCGGACATCGGAAAGGTTCCGAGTGATTCGGATATTTTTCGGAGTGCCGGAGAGTTACGGGAATTCGACGGGGAGTATATGGGCCTTATTGGGCCATACGGGAATAGAGGAGAGAGGCCAAAAGGAAGGAGGCGCGTGCCCCCCCTCTGGTCTGAATTGGACAAGGGGTGCAGCCCACTTTTCCTTGTTCGTCTCCCCCTCTTTCCTTCTCTCCTACTCCAACAAGGGAAGGAGGAGTCCTACTCCAGGTGGGAGTAGGACTCCCCCCTTGGCGCGCCCTCCTCCTAGGCCGGCCACCTCTCCCCTTGCTCCTTTATATACAGGGGCAGGGGGGCACCTCTAGACACACAAGTGGACCAGTTGATCTCTCCCAGCCGTGTGCGGTGCCCCCTCCACCATATTCCACCTCGGTCATATATCGTAGTGGTGCTTAGGCGAAGCCCTGTGTCGGTAGCAACATCATCACCGTCACCACGCCGTCGTGCTGATGGAAATCTCCCGTGAAGCTCTGCTGGATCGGAGTTCGCGGGACGTCATCGAGCTGAACGTGTGCTGAACTCGCAGGTGTTGTGCGTTCGGTACTTGGATCGGTCGGATCGTGAAGACGTACGACTACATCAACCGCATTGTGCTAACGCTTCCGTTTTCGGTCTACGAGGGTACATGGACAACACTCTCCCCTCTCGTTGCTATGCATCACCATGAGCTCTGCTGGATCGGAGTTTGCGGGGCGTCATCGAGCTGAACGTGTGCTGAACTCGGAGGTGCCGTGCGTTCGGTACTTGGATCGGTCGGATCGTGAAGACGTACGACTACATCAACCGCATTGTGCTAACGCTTCCGTTTTCGGTCTACGAGGGTACATGGACAACACTCTCCCCTCTCGTTGCTATGCATCACCATGATCTTGCGTGTGCGTAGGAAATTTTTTGAAATTACTACGTTCCCCAACACCCGCATCCATTTCCAGGTTCTAGTCCCTTTCTGTCTGCGGATGGATGCGGTCTACGGTTTGTGGGTCAGCATTTCATATGCCCTTAGCCAACATCCACAATAACTAATAATTTATTAAGGTAAAACCCAACTATATGCATCAACTCCTATACTTAGACTTGTTAACATTTTTCACTGTGGCTGCCCTATGGATTGTTATATCAACATACTACTAACTCTAAAGTATGGTCCACATACATGTGCGCTCATATATTGGGCACCAAGGATAGCAACATATCATAAGTTCTTAACATACAATTCAAATCAATCTTAAAAAATCACCAATCACCATAGGACGGAAAAAGATCTACTAAGACATAATAGAAGTGCAACAAATCATAGGTTTGCATTTACCTCTCAATGATTGGATGGAATGATTATGCTAATTAATACGTAGTCATTAGGTGACTCCCACGCAGTTAGGTTTTTTCCTCCTTTTGTCGGCGCCCCCCCCCCCCCAAGCACCAGATGGCTTTGGGTCGGGGAGGTGTGGAGGACCCTGGCTCCCCATCGACAGGAGGGACTCTCTGCTCTTGTTTTTGTTTGGTTAAACGTCTTGGTTGGATTGTGCGGCGGCGGCGATGCCCCCTAGTACGAATAATGTCTCCCACGTCCTATGCCCATCTAGATGGTGTGTCTATAATGTCGTCAGGGGGTATGTGGAGGTGTGTCTCCATCGGATCTCATGGGTTTGATCGGTGTTGGTCTTTTGTGGATCTGTGTTGATCTAGTCTTTGTTTGTGTGTTTACAAGTTTGATCTTTTGATCTACGCTTTGTTCATTGACGACGGTTGTGTTCGGGCGCGCTAGTCCGGCCCGTGGGACCTTAGCACAATGACTTTCTGACTGTCTAATAGAACAAGGTTTGTTTGGCTCTGATAAGAGAAAGGCGATGATGATGACGCTCTTTGACTCACTTCAGTGCTTATAGTCATCGCTAGGTGCATAAACAAGAGCTCCCCTCTTGATCAACAGCAGCTTTTTCAGATTCTCAAAATTTGACTTGATCCCAGAATGATGCAACAAAATGAATAGGACAAGAAGAGAGTAAAAGGGTACGAGATATGTATATTGTAAGGGAAGTGTTTAGATCCGGCGCACCGGCCGAAACTTCGGCCGGCTCCTGCCTCGTCACGCACAACACACACGCACATATAGAACTTCTCCCCTAATGTGGGCCCATGCATCTTATCCATCCTTTCCTCCGTCGTGCCCATGCAGTCTGCGCGCTCGTGAGCCGCACCCCCGAGCTTCGTCGCTCCGCGCCCTGCCTCCTCGCCGGCCGGTCGCCGGAGGGCTGCGCGCGCTCGCGAGCCACGCCCGCGAGCTCCGTCGCCCCGCGCCCCACCGCCTCGCCGGCCGGTCGCCGGAGGGCTGCGCGCGCCCGTGAGCTCCGTCGCCCCGCGCCCCATCGCCTCGCCGACCAGTCGCCGGAAGTCGCCGTCACCGTTGGGTCTCAACCCCATCCGCCCACTGTTTTTCCAACTACACAAAGCGCCGGCGGCGAGAATCAATGGGACAAGCTACAACCGGCTGGGGAGAGAGCTGCAATCGCGTACTGGTTTTGCTGGAACCAGTAACGACGGCCGCGCGGACGTACTGGTACTGCAGCTGCAAACGGCAATGCTCGTGCTGCAACCATGAATGCAAAAAGCTACATCTACTAGATAAAAAAGCTTCAAACCAGACTTCGGAACACATGAAGAGCTGCAACCGTTTTAACAAAAGTTTCATCCCGCGGATGAAAAAGCTTCAACCAGAGATTCAAAATCTTCAACCAGCCACTTCAAAAGTTTCAATCGCTTTTTAGATACACATGAAAAGTTGCAACCGTTTTAAAAAAAGCTTCATCCCGCAGATGAAAAAGCTTCTACCAGAGACCAAGAAAGCTTCAACAAAAATGCTGAAACCTGTGACAATGTCATTTTTGCTGGAATCAGTGGCGTCGTTTGCTACAACCAGCGACTCAATTTGTTGCGACCCTTCACGGCGAGCTACAACCGGCAACGACGACTGCGACGACGACGCATTTTTTGCTGGAAGTGGCTTCATTTTTTGCTGGAACCGGCAGTTTATTTTGCTTCAAATGGTGACACCCGTAGATTTTTGGCTGGAACTGGCCATTAGATTTTTGTTGGAAATAAGTGTGATTTTTGTTTTGCAACCGGCGGCTGCTGGTGATGCTACAAGCACAACACCATGGCAATGGCGAGGAAGCATTTTTTGTGTGCTAGAAGCACCACTGCCATTGCTGGAACCGACGGCCATCATATTTTTTTTTTGATGATCCGGAGCTTTTTTTGCTGCAGCAGCGATGGCGAGCGGCTACAGCGACCGGCGGCGAGCGCGGCGACGAGCACGACCGGGGGCGGGGGGAGGGCAGGGGGAGGGGCTGCACAATGCTTGGAGCGGCGGGGGCGGTAGGAGGCGCGGCGCCCTGGTGCGAGGTAGAAGACGATAGGGCGAACCGTTTTCTTCAGCGGATCCAGCGGCCCACGCGCTCAGATCCAATGGCCGTGGTGTGACCGGCCCAACAGTTGGGCCGGCACACCGGGGCAGATCGTTGCCCATATTGTAATCAAGGACGGCGAAACGCTGCGGATCGCTTCCTTTAGCAGGCTGCTAAGCACATGTTTCGGCCTCTTTCCTTGAAGATTAAGTTGCATCCTGGCAATCTTGCCTTGAAAACCTGCTACGCTAGTACACAGAGTGTACTGTACTTATATACCTACATTGCATGTATATAAGACAGGAGCTACGTATGTACCTATGCACGCAAAGTGAAGTCTTTTCCGCTTCAAGCGAGCGGCGCAGACAAGCGACATTTACCAAGTAAGATAGATTGGTGTCAACTCGATCGATCGATCGCCCTATAAATTGCCAAGGAGCCATGCATACAAACGTACCCATTCAAGTTCCATCAATAATCGATCAGCAACAAAAGCACCGTGATAGTAACTAGTGACAGCGTGAGGGCGTTCCCAATGGCGAGGAGTCTGGCAGTCGTGCTGGCTTTAGCGGCTGTCGTCCTTCTCGCCGCCGCGGGGGCCGCCACCGCGCAATCCAAGCCACGGCCACCCAATGCCAATGGCCCGAAGCCGAAGGCGAATCCGATAAGCGTCAAGTGCAGTGAGAGTCCCAGGGTGAACCCCTACTGCTCCAACCAGAGGATGGACTGCCCCGCCAACTGCCCCAAGTCCTGCTACGCCGACTGCAAATCATGCAAACCCGTCTGCAGTCAGCACTCCATGTCTTAACTCTGCAGGTACAACTATAGTAACACGCTTGATTTTGTTGGCTAATGGTTACGGTTCATGCGTTCGTGCAGTGTGCAACACCCCGGGGGCGTGCGGCGACCCGCGGTTCATAGGCGGTGACGGCAACGCCTTCTACTTCCACGGACGCAGGGACGCCGACTTCTGCGTCGTCTCCGACCGTGACCTTCACATCAACGCACACTTCATCGGCAAGAGCGGCCACAGCAGCATGTCCCGGGACTTCACCTGGATCCAGGCCATCGCCGTGCTCTTCGACGGCCACCGCCTCTACCTCGGCGCCAGGAAGACCGGCACCTGGGACGACGCGGTCGAGCACCTAGAGATCATCCTGGACGGCGAGCCCGTGTACCTCCCTGCCGACCTGGTCGAAGGCGCCAAGTGGACCTCCAGCCGCGTCCCCGAGCTGTCCGTGACCCGCAGCAAGGCGGCCAACGGCGTGCTCGTCGCCCTCCACGGAAAGTTCAGCGTCAGGGCCAACGCCGTGCCCATCACCGAGGAGGATTCGAGGGTGCACCGCTACGGCGTCACCGCCGATGACTGCCTCGCGCACCTCGAGCTGGCGTTCAAGTTCGACGCGCTGACCGACGACGTCCACGGTGTGGTCGGACAGACGTACCGCTCCGACTACGTCAACCATTTCGACGTGAGGGCCTCCATGCCCACCATGGGAGGAGATGCCACCTTCACCACCTCCAGCCTGTTCGCCGCCGACTGCAGCGTGGCGCGCTATGGAGTCAGCCGTGGAAACGACGGTGCCGCGGTGCTATCTGAGCTCTCTGCTGTCACCTGTGCCAGTGGCATGGACGGCAAGGGTGTCGTGTGCAAGAAGTAAAACGCTTCTTGCATGCATATGGCGACTGTTGTGTACTGGCCGTGCATGTCTGCATGCATGCACAGTTGACAAGTACGTACTTCACATGAATAAGCAAAGGGCATAATTTGATGTGTGTGGGACTTGGAACTTTATATTATCATCAAAGAACTAGTATGTGCCATTTGCACTATATGTTGCACCAACGAATAATATCCTATCAAACTTTACATTCAACTATTGATTAAATTTCACCTCGGAACTTTTGCACTATTGCATTTCTTGCCTCGAGATCTTCGAAAGTAGATCATATGTTAATAGGTTTAGACGAACTTACATCTATTTCCCGGTGAACCTGGGGCTCCCTTCTCCTCCCCTGGGTGCTCCGGCGGTGACGGGAGGAGAGGGGAACCTAGGGATCTTGAGCCCCCATCCCCCCCCACCCCCCTCGCGTCTCGTGGGTTGCTCCTGCGACTCACGAGGCGACCGCAGCCGCCCTCCCAAACATCAACGCCTCCACGCTCCTCTTCCTCGCCTGCGACCTCCGGCCGGCCCGCAGTGGCGGCGGGGC
>NC_041382.1:689707061-689709950 GCF_002162155.2 Triticum dicoccoides | reverse complement strand
CTCGGGCGCTCTCCTTCTCCCCCTTCCGACGAATCAGGCCAGATCTCGCCTCGGCGCCCTTCCCCTGCCCTGGCCGGACATGGCCTTGCTTGGTGGCGGCGCGGCCCTCGGTAGGTGTGCGGGCGTGGGGGTGGTGCGGGCTGCTACCGTTGGAGCCTGGAGGCACGGATCCGCACATATGGCGGGCGGTCTTGGGTGGGTGTCCCAATCGCCGCCGGTTGCCGGATCCATGAGCTCCGACGGGCTACCTCCTATCTGATGGAGTCTGTGGGCATGGCCCTTGTCCTGTTGGTAGCCCTTGTGGTTGCTTACCTGGGATGCCCAGGAGGCCAGATATAGGGTTTGTCTTTGTACGGGTGAAAGGTAGCGGCTTTGGGTGTTGTGGGTGGCGGAGCTGGGCCGGTGCGGCAGTAGGGGTGGTTTGGTGTGTGCTTGCAGTCCATCGCCATGTGTGTGATGGGTGAGGATGGATCCCCTTGGTTTCCGGAGCGGCGGCTCCGAACGGTGGGCACGGGGGCACCTTTCCGGTGGGTGTCGTTGTGTGGGTGCTTGTGTGTTGCTTCGGCCGTGTGGGCGGTGAGGTGGCTCATTCTGGCGGCGTCCATCATGCGGGTGTGGTCTTCATTGTCGCGCGGCCTGTTTTAGGCGTTGTCTGCAACTTTCCTTAGCTAGGCATGGCTATTGGATCTGGGTGGTGGGGGTTGAGTCCCGAACGAAAGCTCTGCCCGACTATGTCAGTGTCGGTGATATCGATGCGGTTGTGTGCCGTTTTCCTCCTTGGAGGTGTCATCGCGGGTGACCCCATTCACCACGGGCTCTGGGTGAAAACCATTTGTCTGGCTGGTTCCAAACCGGACGGTGGCGTGCGTCGTGTCCTCCTTGGAGGATCCCTCTTGTGAGTAGGGTCCTAGGTTGCTGGTTGCTGGTTGCTCGGAGTTTTGTGAACAACAGCTTCTTCTCGTCGTGTGTTGGGTCCTTGCCTCGACGTTGGAGCTCTTGTGCAGAGCTAGGTTCGATGTGGTGGTTGTGCAAGAAGACCTCCCTTGGTGTCCTAGCCCTGGTCCCCATCCGCGTTCTAGGGTGGTGAACATTCCATCGTCCGGCAGTGCGGCGCCACTCGAGCCGGGGTGAGGAGCTAGGGGCTCCTTCTGGCGATGGAACAGGATGGCGCTAGTCTCCTGGGCGCCCAGGCGATGGCATTGTCATAACCCTCTCTGTCAGCTAATCTCCTTCTCGAGTCGGCTCCATTTGCAGCATTGGTCTTTCAAGCATGTATGAGGGCTTGAGTGTCTCCTGTCTTATTTTTTAGCTTTGTTGCTGCCCCTGGGCACCCATGTATCTTGCCGAAGCTCTTTCTTTGCTTTCTTCTTCTGTGTTGTTTTGTACCATTGGTTGGTTGTAAGGGCTTCATTAATTTAAAGCCGGGGGCCGGCCTATTTTCTAAAAAAACTATGGCTTGCGGCTTTCACAGAAACCAGCGACGGGTGCACAATGGGGCGGTTACTAGTATGGCGTACATAGCCTCTTGGGGAAGCCTGAATTACCGGCGATGGCCTCAAATGTAGCATGCTTGTTATCAATAGGGTCGGGCAAAAGAGGGCATTTCACTTGTATCGGTATTTGTTAAGGTAGGAAAAATATGTAGTTGTAAGGCACCAGTCAGCAGCTATCGCACGTACCAGTGATAGCTAGCTGCTCCCGGTCCGCTGGGTTCGCACTCTCTCCCCGCGGTCCCTCGGTGGCCCCTGCCTCCCCTACGGGTTGCTTGGGGTCACCTACATCAGCTCGATCCACGGCCTCGACGGCCGCCGCGTTAGATCCAGCCTCGACGTTGTGAATCCTGCAACGCGGCCACCCGCCCCACACTGTGCCTTGCTTCAAACCGCCGGGCTGTAATGAGTCACCCCAGATCGACAGGGTCGCCTCAAGTCCATTGTGGTACTCCCCTCTTCCTCGGTCAACTTTTCCCCCTCGGCCGACGCAAGGGACGATGGGGAGGGATGCATAGACGTCTATTCCTGGAAGAACCGGTGGGCAGGTCCCTTCTCGCGGGGCAATGGGGTGCGCTCAAACTCGCAGTGCTCGGACCGGCAGAGGGTAGTCAATGGGGAAGGGAGCGCAAGGCCTTCTTAAGCTAGTTCAAAGGCAAGTGCTTCCGCTACCTCGGCAAGCTCCACCACCGGGTAGACTGCCGTGATCCTCTTTGTTGCGTCATCGATAAGCAGACGAGGCATTTCGGTAGAGAGTACCCGCAAAATCCAAGAAGAAGAGGTGGTCCAGGAGGGACCGCCAAAGCTCGTCTGGGGCCGGTGCAACAGAGGGCACCAGTTCACGACCGTCTTCGCTTCCCCTCCACCGAGCCGACTGTTGGGGAACGTAGTAATTTCAAAAAAATTCCTACGCACATGCAAGATCATGGTGATGCATAGCAACGAGAGGGGAGAGTGTTGTCTACGTACCCACGCAGACCGACTGCGGAAGCGTTGACGCAACGTAGAGGAAGTAGTTGTACGTCTTCCCGATCCGACCGATCCAAGCACCGTTACTCCGGCACCTCCGAGTTCTTAGCACACGTACAGCTCGATGACGATCCCCGGGCTCCGATCCAGCAAAGCGTCGGGGAGGAGTTCCGTCAGCACGACGGCGTGGTGACGATCTTGATGTTCTACCGTCGCAGGGCTTCACCTAAGCACTGCTACAATATGATTGAGGTGGAATATAGTGGCAGGGGGCACCGCACACGGCTAAGGAACGATCTCAAGGATCAACTTGTGTGTCTCGAGGTGCCCCCTGCCTCCGTATATAAAGGAGCCAAGGGGGAGGGGGCGGCCGGCCAGGAGGAGGGCGCAGGAGGAGTCCTACTCCTACCGGGAGTAGGACTCCCCCCCC
>NC_041382.1:689691326-689706793 GCF_002162155.2 Triticum dicoccoides | reverse complement strand
GAGGGGGGAAAGAGAGAGAGGGGGCCGGCCACCACTTCTTGTCCTAATAGGACTAGGGGAGGGGGAGGCGCGCGGCCCACCTTGGGCTGCCCCTTTCTCCTTTCCACTAAAGCCCACTAAGGCCCATATAGCTCCCGGGGGGTTCCGGTAACCTCCCAGTACTCCGGTAAAATCCCGATTTCACCCGGAACACTTCCGATATCCAAACATAGGCTTCCAATATATCAATCTTTATGTCTCGACCATTTCGAGACTCCTCGTCATGTCCATGATCACATCCGGGACTCCAAACTAACTTCAGTACATCAAAATGCATAAACTCATAATAACTGTCATCGTAACGTTAAGCGTGCGGACCCTACAGTTCGAGAACAATGTAGACATGACCGAGACACGTCTCCAGTCAATAACCAATAGCGGGACCTGCATGCCCATATTGGCTCCTACATATTCTACGAAGATCTTTATCGGTCAGACCGCATAACAACATACGTTGTTCCCTTTGTCATCGGTATGTTACTTGCCCGAGATTCAATCGTCGGTATCCAATACCTAGTTCAATCTCGTTACCGGCAAGTCTCTTTACTCGTTCTGTAATACATCATCCCGCAACTAACTCATTAGTTGCAATTGCAAGGCTTATGTGATGTGCATTACCGAGAGGGCCCAGAGATACCTCTCCGACAATCGGAGTGACAAATCCTAATCTTGAAATACGCCAACCCAACATCTACCTTTGGAGACACCTGTAGAGCTCCTTTATAATCACCCAGTTACGTTGTGACGTTTGGTAGCACACAAAGTGTTCCTCCGATAAACGGGAGTTGCATAATCTCATAGTCATAGGAACATGTATAAGTCATGAAGAAAGCAATAGCAACATACTAAACGATCGGGTGCTAAGCTAATGGAATGGGTCATGTCAATCAGATCATTCAACTAATGATGTGACCTCGTTAATCAAATAACAACTCTTTGTTCATGGTTAGGAAACATAACCATCTTTGATTAACGAGCTAGTCAAGTAGAGGCATACTAGTGACACTCTGTTTGTCTATGTATTCACACATGTATTATGTTTCCGGTTAATACAATTCTAGCATGAATAATAAACATTTATCATGATATAAGGAAATAAATAATAACTTTATTATTGCCTCTAGGGCATATTTCCTTCAGTCTCCCACTTGCACTAGAGTCAATAATCTAGATTACACAGTGATGATTCTAACACCCATGGAGCCTTGGTGCTGATCATGTTTTGCTCGTGGAAGAGGCTTAGTCAACGGGTCTGCAACATTCAGATCCGTATGTATCTTGCAAATCTCTATGCTCCCACCTGGACTAGATCCTTGATGGAATTGAAGCGTCTCTTGATATGCTTGGTGTTGGGGAACGTAGCAGAAATTCAAAATTTTCCTACGTATCACCAAGATCTATCTATGGAGAGACCAGCAACGAGTAGAAAGAGAGGAGAGTTTGCATCTACATACCCTTGTAGATCGCTAAGCGGAAGCGTTCAAGTGAACGGGGTTGATGGAGTCGTACTCGTCGTGATTCAAATCACCGATGATCAAGTGTCGAACGCACGGCACCTCCGCGTTCAACACACGTACAGCCCGGTGACGTCTCCCACGCCTTGATCCAGCAAGGAGAGAGGGAGAGGTTGAGGAAGTCTCCATCCAACAGCAGCACAACGGCGTGGTGGTGGTGGAGGAGCGTGGCAATCCCGCAGGGCTTCGCCAAGCACTATGGGAGAGGAGGAGTAGGGAGAGAGGTAGGGCTGCACCAAGAGGGAGAGAACTCATGTGTATGGCAGCCCCAAAACTCATCTATATATAGGGGGAAGGGGGGGCTGCGCCCCCTTTAGGGTTTCCCACCCCCAAGGGGTGCGGCCAGCCCTAGATGGCAAAGGGGAGGCGGCCAAGGGGGGAGAGGAGAGGGAGGCGCACCAATATGGGCCTTAAGGCCCATCTGGACTAGGGTTTGCCCCCTCCCACTCTCTCTTGCGCCTTGGACTCCTTGTGGGGGGCGCACCAGCCCTCCTAGGGGCTGGTCCCCTCCCACACTTGGCCCACGCAGCCTTCTGGGGCAGGTGGCCCCACTTGGTGGACCCCGGGACCCTCCCGGTGGTCCCGGTACAATACCGATATCGCCCGAAACTTTTCCGGTGACCAAAACAGGACTTCCCATATATAAATCTTTACCTCCGGACCATTCCGGAACTCCTCATGACGTACGGGATCTCATCCGGGACTCCGAACAACATTCGGTAACCACATATAAGCTTCCTTTATAACCCTAGCGTCATCGAACCTTAAGTGTGTAGACCCTACGGGTTCGGGAGACATGCAGACATGACCGAGACGTTCTCCGGTCAATAACCAACAGCGGGATCTGGATACCCATGTTGGCTCCCACATGTTCCACGATGATCTCATCGGATGAACCACGATGTCAAGGACTTAATCAATCCCGTATTCAATTCCCTTTGTCTATCGGTATGTTACTTGCCCGAGATTCGATCGTCGGTATCCAATACCTTGTTCAATCTCGTTACCGGCAAGTCACTTTACTCGTTCCGTAACACATCATCCCGTGATCAACTCCTTGGTCACATTGCGCATATGATGATGTCCTACCGAGTGGGCCCAGAGATACCTCTCCGTTTACACGGAGTGACAAATCCCAGTCTCGATCCGCATAAAACAATAGATACTTTCGGAGATACCTGTAGTGCACCTTTATAGTCACCCAGTTACGTTGTGACGTTTGATACACACAAAGCACTCCTACGGTATCCAGGAGTTACACGCTCTCATGGTCGAAGGAAGAGATACTTGACATTGGCAAAGCTCTAGCAAATGAACTACACGATCTTTTGTGCTAGTCTTAGGATTGGGTCTTGTCCATCACATCATTCTCCTAATGATGTGATCCCGTTATCAACGACATCCAATGTCCATAGCCAGGAAACCATGACTATCTGTTGATCACAACGAGCTAGTCAACTAGAGGCTCACTAGGGACATATTGTGGTCTATGTATTCGCACGTGTATTACGATTTCCGGATAATACAGTTATAGCATGAATAAAAGACAATTATCATGAACAAGGAAATATAATAATAATACTTTTATTATTGCCTCTAGGGCATATTTCCAACAGTCTCCCACTTGCACTAGAGTCAATAATCTAGTTCACATCGCCATGTGATTAACACTCACAGGTCACATCGCCATGTGACTAATACCCAAGAGTTTACTAGAGTCAGTAGTCTAGTTCACATCACTATGTGATTGACACTCAATGAGTTTTATGTTTGATCATGTTGCTTGTGAGAGAGGTTTTAGTCAACGGGTCTGAACCTTTCAGATCCGTGTGTGCTTTACAAATCTCTATGTCATCTCCTAGATGCAGCTACCACGCTCTATTTGGAGCTATTCCAAACAACTGTTCTACTTGGAGCTATTCTAAATTATTGTTCCATTATATGTATCCGGTCTCTCTACTCAGAGCTATCCGGATAGGTGTCAAGCTTGCATCGTCGTAACCTTTACGACGAACTCTTTTACCACCTCTATAATCGAGAAAATTCCTTAGTCCACTAGTTACTAAGGGTAACTTTGACCGCTGTCCTGTGAGCCATTCTTGGATCACTCTTGTACCCCTTGACTGATTCATGGCAAGGCACACTTCAGGTGCGGTACACAGCATAGCATACTGAAGAGCCTACGTCTTAAGCATAGGGGACGACCTTCGTCCTTTCTCTCTATTCTGCCGTGGTCGAGCTTTAAGTCTTAACTTCGTACCTTACAATTCAGGCAAGAACTTCTTCTTTGACTGATCCATCTTGAACACCTTCAAGATCATGTCAAGGCATGTGCTCATTTGAAAGTATTATTAAGCATTTTGATCTATCCTTATAGATCTTGATGCTCAATGTTCAAGTAGCTTAATCCAGGCTTTCCATTGAAAAACACTTTCAAAATAACCCTATATGCTTTCCAGAAATTCTACGTCATTTCTGATCAACAATATGTCAACAACATATACTCTTCAGAAATTCTATAGTGCTCCCACTCACTTCTTTGGAAATACAAGTTTCTCATAAACTTTGTACAAATCCAAATTTTTTGATCATCATCAAAGCATACATTCCAACTCCGAGATGCTCACTCCAGTCCTTAGAAGGATCGCTGGAGCTAGCATACCTTTTAGCATCCTTAGGATCGACAAAAAACTTTCTGATTGTATTACATACAACCTTTCCTCACGAAAGCTGGTAAGGAAACTCGTTTTGACATCCATCTGCCAGATTTCATAAATGCAGCTAATGCTAACATGATTCCGACGGACTTTAAGCATCGCTACGAGTGAGAAAATCTCATCGTAGTCAACTCCTTGAACTTGTCGGAAAACATCTTAACGACAAGTCGAGCTTTCTTAATGGTGACATTTACCATCATTGTCCGTCTTCCTTTTGAAATCCATCCATACCCAATGGCCTTACGACCATCAAGTATTTCTTCCAAAGTCATGGATCCGTTCTCGGATTTTATGGCCTTGAGCCATTTATCGGAATCCGGGCCCACCATTGCTTCTCCATAGCTCGTAGGTTCATTGTTGTCCAGCAACATGACTTCCAAGACAGGATTACGTACCACTCTGAAGTAGTACGCATCCTTGTCATCCTACGAGGTTTGGGAGTGACTTGATCCGAAGTTTCATGATCAATATCATAAGCTTCCACTTCAATTGGTGTAGGTGCCACAGGAACAACTCCCTGTGCCCTGTCACACACTAGTTGAAGAGACGGTTCAATAACCTCATCAAGTCTCCACCATCCTCCCACTCAACTCTTTCGAGAGAAACCTTTCCTCGAGAAAGGACCTGATTCAAGAAACAATCCATATTGCTTTCGGATCTGAATTAGGAGGTATACCCAACTGTTTTGGGTGTCCTATGAAGATGCATTTTATCCGCTTTGGGTTCGAGCTTAATCCTGAAACTTTTCACATAAGCGTCGCAGCCCCAAACCTTTAAGAAACGACAACTTAGGTTTCTCTAAACCATCATTCATACGGTGTCATCTCATCGGAATTACGTGGTGCCCTATTTAGAGTGAATGTGGTTGTCTCTAATGCCTAACCCATGAACGATAGTGGTAATTCGATAAGAGACATCATGGTACGCATCATATCCAATAGGGTGCAGTTATGATGTTCGGACACACCATCACACTATGGTGTTCCAGGCGGTATTAATTGCGAAACAATTTCCACAATGTCTTAATTGTGTGCCAAAACTCGTAACTCAGATATTCATCTCTATGATCGTATCATAGACATTTTATCCTCTTGTCACAATGATCTTCTACTTCACTCTGAAATTACTTGAACCATTCAATAATTCAGACTTGTGTTTCATCAAGTAAATATTCTCAACATCTACTCGAATCATCTGTGAAGTAAGAACATAACGATATTCACTGCATGCCTCAGCACTCATTGGACTGCACACATCAAAATGTGTTACTTCCAACAAGTTGCTATCTTGTTCCATCTTACTGAAACCGAGGCTTTTCAGTCATCTTGCCCATGTGGTATGATTTGCATATCTCAAGTGATTCAAAATCAAGTGAGTTCAAACGGTCCATTTGCATGGAGTTTCTTCATGCATATATACCAATAGACATGGTTCACATGTCTCAAACTTTTCAAAAATGAGTGAGTCCAAAGATCCATCAACATGGAGCTTCTTCATGCATTTTATACCGATATGACTTACGTGGCAGTGCCACAAGTAAGTGGTACTATCATTACTATCTTATATCTTTTGGCATGAAAATGTGTATCACTACGATCGAGATTCAATAAACCATTCAGGTTTAATACTAATCTTGATGGTAGAGGGAGCGTGCGATGATTGATCACATCTAGCTTGGAAAAAAACTTCCAACACATATCGTCAGCTCACCTTTAGCTAGTCTCCGTTTATTCCGTAGCTTTTATTTCGAGTTGCTAACACTTAGCAACCGAACCGGTATCTAATACCCTGGTGCTACTAGGAGTACTAGTAAAGTACACATTAACATAATGTATATCCAATATACTTCTATCGACCTTGCCAGCCTTCTCATCTACCAAGTATCTAGGGTAATCCTGCTCCAGTGATTGTTCCCCTTATTACAGAAGCACTTAGTCTCGGGTTTGGGTTCAACCTCGGGTTTCTTCACTAGAGCAGCAGCTGAATTGCCGTTTCATGAAGTATCCCTTTGTTCCCTTGCCCTTCTTGAAACTAGTGGTTTCATCAACCATCAACAATTGATGCTCCTTCTTGATATCTACTTTCGCGGTGTCAAACATCGCGAATACCTCAAGGATCATCATATCTATCCCTAATATGTTATAGTTCATCACGAAGCTCTAGCAGCTTGGTGGCAATGACTTTGGGGAAACATCACTATCTCATCTGGAAGATCAACTCCCACTTGATTCAAGTGATTGTTGTACTCAGACAATCTGAGCACAAGCTCAACAATTGAGCTTTTCTCCCTTAGTTTGCAGGCTAAGAAAATCGTCGGAGGTCTCATACCTCTTGACGTGGGCACGAGCTTGAAATCCCAATTTCAGCCCTCGAAACATCTCATATGTTCCGCGATGTTTCGAAAACGTCTTTGGTGCCTATACTCTAAACCATTTAACTGAACTATCACGTAGTTATCAAAACGTGTATGTCCGATGTTCACAACATCTACAAACGACGTTTGGGGTTCAGCACACTGAGCGGTGCATTAAGGACATAAGCTTTCTACTGATCGCATAATCGCTACTATCAACTTTCAACTATAATTTTCTCTAGGAACATATCTAAACAGTAGAACTACAGCGCGAGCTACGACATAATTTGCAAAAGGTCTTTTGACTATGTTCAGGATAATTAAGTTCATCTTATGAACTCCCACTCAGATAGACATCCCTCTGGTCATCTAAGTGATCACATGATCCGAGTCAACTAGGCCGTGTCCGATCATCACGTGAGACGGACTAGTCATCATCGGTGAACATCTTCATGTTGATCGTATCTGCTATACGACTCATGCTCGACCTTTCGGTCTCCGTGTTCCGAGGCCATGTCTGCACATGCTAGGCTCGTCAAGTTAACCCTAAGTGTTTTCGCTGTGTAAAACTGTCTTACACCCGTTGTATGTGAACGTAAGAATCCATCACACCCGATCATCACGTGGTGCTTAGAAGCGACGAACTGTAGCAACGGTGCATAGTTAGGGGAGAACACTTCTTGAAATTTTGTAAGGGATCATCTTATTTACTACCGTCGTCCTAAGCAAACAAGATGCATAAACATGATAAACATCACATGCAATCAAATAGTGACATGATATGGCCAATATCATTTTGCTCCTTTTGATCTTCATCTTCGGGGCTCCATGATCATCATCGTCACCGGCACGACACCATGATCTCCATCATCGTGTCTTCATGAAGTTGTCACGCCAATGACTACTTCTACTTCTATGACTAACGCGTTTAGCAATAAAGTAAAGTAGTTTACATGGCGTTCTTCAATGACACGCAGGTCATACAATAAATAAAGACAACTCCTATGGCTCCTGCCGGTTGTCATACTCATCGACATGCAAGTCGTGAATCCTATTACAAGAACATGATCAATCTCATACATCACATATCATTCATCACATTCTTCTTGGCCATATCACATCACATAGCATACCCTGCAAAAACAAGTTAGACATCCTCTAATTGTTGTTGCATGTTTTACGTGGCTGCTATGGGTTTCTAGCAAGAACGTTTCTTACCTACGCAAGACCACAACGTGATATGCCAATTGCTATTTACCCTTCATAAGGACCCTTTTCATCGAATCCGTTCCGACTAAAGTGGGAGAGACTGGCACCCGCTAGCCACCTTATGCACCAAGTGCATGTCAATCGGTGGAACCTGTCTCACGTAAGAGTACGTGTAAGGTCGGTCCGGGCCGCTTCATCCCACAATACCGTCGAAACAAGATTGGACTAGTAACGGTAAGCATATTGAACAACATCAACGCCCACAACTACTTTGTGTTCTACTCGTGCAAAGAATCTACGCAATAGACCTAGCTCATGATGCCACTGTTGGGGAACGTAGCAGAAATTCAAAATTTTCCTACGTATCACCAAGATCTATCTATGGAGAGACCAGCAACGAGTAGAAAGAGAGGAGAGTTTGCATCTACATACCCTTGTAGATCGCTAAGCGGAAGCGTTCAAGTGAACGGGGTTGATGGAGTCGTACTCGTCGTGATTCAAATCACCGATGATCAAGTGCCGAACGCACGGCACCTCCGCGTTCAACACACGTACAGCCCGGTGACGTCTCCCACGCCTTGATCCAGCAAGGAGAGAGGGAGAGGTTGAGGAAGTCTCCATCCAACAGCAGCACAACGGCGTGGTGGTGGTGGAGGAGCGTGGCAATCCCGCAGGGCTTCGCCAAGCACTATGGGAGAGGAGGAGTAGGGAGAGAGGTAGGGCTGCACCAAGAGGGAGAGAACTCATGTGTATGGCAGCCCCAAAACTCATCTATATATAGGGGGAAGGGGGGGCTGCGCCCCCTTTAGGGTTTCCCACCCCCAAGGGGTGCGGCCAGCCCTAGATGGCAAAGGGGAGGCGGCCAAGGGGGGAGAGGAGAGGGAGGCGCACCAATATGGGCCTTAAGGCCCATCTGGACTAGGGTTTGCCCCCTCCCACTCTCTCTTGCGCCTTGGACTCCTTGTGGGGGGCGCACCAGCCCTCCTAGGGGCTGGTCCCCTCCCACACTTGGCCCACGCAGCCTTCTGGGGCAGGTGGCCCCACTTGGTGGACCCCGGGACCCTCCCGGTGGTCCCGGTACAATACCGATATCGCCCGAAACTTTTCCGGTGACCAAAACAGGACTTCCCATATATAAATCTTTACCTCCGGACCATTCCGGAACTCCTCATGACGTACGGGATCTCATCCGGGACTCCGAACAACATTCGGTAACCACATATAAGCTTCCTTTATAACCCTAGCGTCATCGAACCTTAAGTGTGTAGACCCTACGGGTTCGGGAGACATGCAGACATGACCGAGACGTTCTCCGGTCAATAACCAACAGCGGGATCTGGATACCCATGTTGGCTCCCACATGTTCCACGATGATCTCATCGGATGAACCACGATGTCAAGGACTTAATCAATCCCGTATTCAATTCCCTTTGTCTATCGGTATGTTACTTGCCCGAGATTCGATCGTCGGTATCCAATACCTTGTTCAATCTCGTTACCGGCAAGTCACTTTACTCGTTCCGTAACACATCATCCCGTGATCAACTCCTTGGTCACATTGCGCATATGATGATGTCCTACCGAGTGGGCCCAGAGATACCTCTCCGTTTACACGGAGTGACAAATCCCAGTCTCGATCCGCATAAAACAATAGATACTTTCGGAGATACCTGCAGTGCACCTTTATAGTCACCCAGTTACGTTGTGACGTTTGATACACCCAAGGCACTCCTACGGTATCCAGGAGTTACACGATCTCATGGTCAAAGGAAGAGATACTTGACATTGGCAAAGCTCTAGCAAACGAACTACACGATCTTTGTGCTAAGCTTAGGATTGGGTCTTGTCCATCACATCATTCTCCTAATGATGTGATCCCGTTATCAACGACATCCAATGTCCATAGCCAGGAAACCATGACTATCTGTTGATCACAACGAGCTAGTCAACTAGAGGCTCACTAGGGACATATTGTGGTCTATGTATTCACACGTGTATTACGATTTCCGGATAATACAGTTATAGCATGAATAAAAGACAATTATCATGAACAAGGAAATATAATAATAATACTTTTATTATTGCCTCTAGGGCATATTTCCAACACTTGGTCCTCTTGTGAAATCTGGATTCCTTTGCCAAAGCAATTGCACCAGTATTTTCACAAAAGATTCTCATTGGACCCGATGCACTAGGTATGACACCTAGATCGGATATGAACTCCTTCATCCCGACTCCTTCGTTCGCTGCTTCCGAAACAGCTATGTACTCCGCTTCACATGTAGATCCCGCTATGGCGCTTTGTTTAGAACTGCACCAACTGACAGCTCCACCGTTTAATGTAAACACGTATCCAGTTTGCGATTTAGAATCGTCCGGATCAGTGTCAAAGCTTGCATCAACGTAATCTCTTACGGTGAGCTCTTTGTCACCTCCATATATGAGAAACATATCCTTAGTCCTTTTCAGGTATTTCAGGATGTTCTTGACCGCTGTCCAGTGATCCACTCCTGGATTACTTTGGTACCTCCCTGCTAAACTTATAGCAAGGCACACATCAGGTCTGGTACACAGCATTGCATACATGATAGAGCCTATGGCTGAAGCATAGGGAACATCTTTCATTTTCTCTCTATCTTCTGCAGTGGTCGGGCATTGAGTCTGACTCAACTTCACACCTTGTAATACAGGCAAAAACCCTTTCTTTGCTTGGTCCATTTTGAACTTCTTCAAAATCTTGTCAAGGTATGTGCTTTGTGAAAGTCCAATTAAGCGTTTTGATCTATCTCTATAGATCTTTATGCCTAATATGTAAGCAGCTTCACCGAGGTCTTTCATTGAAAAACTCTTATTCAAGTATCCCTTTATGCTATCCAGAAATTCTATGTCATTTCCAATCAGTAATATGTCATCCACATATAATATCAGAAATGCTACAGAGCTCTCACTCACTTTCTTGTAAATACAGGCTTCTCCGAAAGTCTGTATAAAACAAAATGCTTTGATCACACTATCAAAGCGTTTATTCCAACTCCGAGAGGCTTGCACTAGTCCATAAATGGATCGCTGGAGCTTGCACACTTTGTTAGCTTCCTTTGGATCGACAAAACCTTCCGGTTGCATCATATACAACTCTTCTTCCAGAAATCCATTCAGGAATGCAGTTTTGACATCCATTTGCCAAATTTCATAATCATAAAATGCGGCAATTACTAACATGATTCGGACAGACTTAAGCATCGCTACGGGTGAGAAGGTCTCATCGTAGTCAACCCCTTGAACTTGTCGAAAACCTTTTGCGACAAGTCGAGCTTTGTAGACAGTAACATTACCGTCAGCGTCAGTCTTCTTCTTGAAGATCCATTTATTCTCTATTGCTTGCCGATCATCGGGCAAGTCAACCAAAGTCCATACTTTGTTCTCATACATGGATCCCATCTCAGATTTCATGGCTTCAAGCCATTTTGCGGAATCTGGGCTCACCATCGCTTCTTCATAGTTCGTAGGTTCATCATGATCTAGTAGCATGACTTCCAGAACAGGATTACCGTACCACTCTGGTGCGGATCTCACTCTGGTTGATCTACGAGGTTCAGTAGTATCTTGATCTGAAGTTTCATGATCATTATCATTAGCTTCCTCACTAACTGGTGTAGGTGTCACTGAAACAGTTTTCTGTGATGTACTACTTTCCAATAAGGGAGCAGGTATAGTTACCTCGTCAAGTTCTACTTTCCTCCCACTCACTTCTTTCGAGAGAAACTCCTTCTCCAGAAAGTTTCCGAATTTAGCAACAAAAGTCTTGCCTTCGGATCTGTGATAGAAGGTGTATCCAATAGTTTCCTTTGGATATCCTATGAAGACACATTTCTCCGATTTGGGTTCGAGCTTATCAGGTTGAAGCTTTTTCACATAAGCATTGCAGCCCCAAACTTTCAGAAACGACAACTTTGGTTTCTTGCCAAACCACAGTTCATAAGGAGGCGTCTCAACGGATTTTGATGGTGCCCTATTTAACGTGAATGCGGCCGTCTCTAGAGCGTATCCCCAAAACGATAGCGGTAAATCAGTAAGAGACATCACAGATCGCACCATATCTAGTAAAGTACGATTACGATGTTCGGACACACCATTACGCTGTGGTGTTCTGGGTGGCGTGAGTTGCGAAACTATTCCACAATTTTTTAAATGTACACCAAACTCGTAAATCAAATATTCTCCTCCACGATCAGATCGTAGAAACTTTATTTTCTTGTTACGATGATTTTCAACTTCACTCTGAAATTCTTTGAACTTTTCAAATGTTTCAGACTTATGTTTCATTAAGTAGATATACCCATATCTGCTTAAGTCATCTGTGAAGGTGAGAAAATAACGATATCCGCCACGAGCCTCAACATTCATCAGACCACATACATCTGTATGTATGATTTCCAACAAATCTGTTGCTCTCTCCATAGTACCGGAGAATGGTGTTTTAGTCATCTTGCCCATGAGGCACGGTTCGCAAGTACCAAGTGATTCATAATCAAGAGGTTCCAAAAGTCCATCAGTATGGAGTTTCTTCATGCGTTTTACACCGATATGACCTAAACGGCAGTGCCACAAATAAGTTGCACCATCATTATCAACTCTACATCTTTTGGCTTCAACATTATGAATATGTGTATCACTACTATCGAGATTCAATAAGAATAGACCACTCTTCAAGGGTGCATGACCATAAAAGATATTACTCATATAAATAGAACAACCATTATTCTCTGATTTAAATGAATATCCATCTTGCATTAAACAAGATCCAGATATAATGTTCATGCTCAACGCTGGCACCAAATAACAGTTATTTAGGTCTAATACTAATCCCGAAGGTAGATGTAGAGGTAGCGTGCCGACCGCGATCACATCGACTTTGGAACCGTTTCCCACGCGCATCGTCACCTCGTCCTTAGCCAATCTTCGCTTAATCCGTAGTCCCTGTTTCGAGTTGCAAATATTAGCAACAGAACCAGTATCAAATACCCAGGTGCTACTGCGAGCATTAGTAAGGTACACATCAATAACATGTATATCACATATACCTTTGTTCACCTTGCCATCCTTCTTATCCGCCAAATACTTGGGGCAGTTCCGCTTCCAGTGACCAGTCTGCTTGCAGTAGAAGCACTCAGTTTCAGGCTTAGGTCCAGACTTGGGTTTCTTCTCCTGAGCAGCAACTTGCTTGCCGTTCTTCTTGAAGTTCCCCTTCTTCTTCCCTTTGCCCTTTTTTCTTGAAACTAGTGGTCTTGTTAACCATCAACACTTGATGCTCCTTCTTGATTTCTACCTCCGCAGCTTTCACCATTGCGAAGAGCTCAGGAATAGTCTTGTTCATCCCTTGCATATTATAGTTCATCACAAAGCTCTTTTAGCTTGGTGGCAGTGATTGGAGAATTCTGTCAATGACGCAATCATCTGGAAGATTAACTCCCATCTGAATCAGTTGATTATTATACCCAGACATTTTGAGTATATGCTCACTGACAGAACTGTTCTCCTCCATCTTGAAGCTATAGAACTTATTGGAGACTTCATATATCTCAATCCGGGCATTTGCTTGAAATATTAACTTCAACTCCTGGAACATCTCATATGCTCCATGACGTTCAAAACGTCGTTGAAGTCTCGATTCTAAGCCGTAAAGCATGGCACACTGAACTATCGAGTAGTCATCAGCTTTGCTCTGCCAGACGTTCATAACATCTGGTGTTGCTCCAGCAGCAGGCCTGGCACCCAGTGGTGCTTCCAGGACGTAATTCTTCTGAGCAGCAATGAGGATAATCCTCAAGTTACGGACCCAGTCCGTGTAATTGCTACCATCATCTTTCAACTTTGCTTTCTCAAGGAACGCATTAAAATTCAACGGAACAACAGCACGAGCCATCTATCTACAATCAACATAAACAAGCAAGATACTATCAGGTACTAAGTTCATGATAAGTTTAAGTTCAATTAATCAAATTACTTAAGAACTCCCACTTAGATAGACATCCCTCTAATCCTCTAAGTGATCACGTGATCCAAATCAACTAAACCATGCCCGATCATCACGTGAGATGGAGTAGTTTCATTGGTGAACATCGCAATGTTGATCATATCTACTATATGATTCACGCTCGACCTTTCGGTCTTCGTGTTCCGAGGCCATATCTGTATATGCTTGGCTCGTCAAGTATAACCTGAGTATTCCGTGTGTGCAACTGTTTTGCACCCGTTGTATTTGAACGTAGAGCCTATCACACCCGATCATCACGTGGTGTCTCAGCACGAAGAACTTTCGCAACGGTGCATACTCAGGGAGAACACTTCTTGATAATTTAGTGAGAGATCATCTTATAATGCTACCGTCAATCAAAGCAAGATAAGATGCATAAAAAGATAAACATCACATGCAATCAATATAAGTGATATGATATGGCCATCATCATCTTGTGCTTGTGATCTCCATCTCCGAAGCACCGTCATGATCACCATTGTCACCGGCGCGACACCTTGATCTCCATCGTAGCATCATTGTCGTCTCGCCAATCTTATGCTTCCACGACTATCGCTACCGCTTAGTGATAAAGTAAAGCATTACAGCGCGATTGCATTGCATACAATAAAGCGACAACCATATGGCTCCTGCCAGTTGCCGATAACTCGGTTACAAAACATGATCATCTCATACAATAAAATTCAGCATCATGTCTTGACCATATCACATCACAACATGCCCTGCAAAAACAAGTTAGACGTCCTCTACTTTGTTGTTGCAAGTTTTACGTGGCTGCTACGGGCTTAAGCAAGAACCAATCTTACCTACGCATCAAAACCACAACGATAGTTTGTCAAATAGACTCCGTTTTAACCTTCGCAAGGACCGGGCGTAGCCATACTCGGTTCAACTAAAGTTGGAGAGACTGTCGCCCGCAAGCCACCTATGTGCAAAGCACGTCGGGAGAACCGGTCTCGCGTAAGCGTACGCGTAATGTCGGTCCGGGTCGTCTCGTCCAACAATACCGCCGAACCAAAGTATGACATGCTGGTAGGCAGTATGACTTATATCGCCCACAACTCACTTGTGTTCTACTCGTGCATATAACATCAAACCATAAAATCTGGCTCTGATACCACTGTTGGGGAATGTAGTAATTTCAAAAAAATTCCTACGCACATGCAAGATCATGGTGATGCATAGCAACGAGAGGGGAGAGTGTTGTCTATGTACCCACGCAGACCGACTGCGGAAGCGTTGACGCAACATAGAGGAAGTAGTTGTACGTCTTCCCGATCCGACCGATCCAAGCACCGTTACTCCGGCACCTCCGAGTTCTTAGCACACGTACAGCTCGATGACGATCCCCGGGCTCCGATCCAGCAAAGCGTCGGGGAGGAGTTCCGTCAGCACGATGGCGTGGTGACGATCTTGATGTTCTACCGTCGCAGGGCTTCACCTAAGCACTGCTACAATATGATTGAGGTGGAATATAGTGGCAGGGGGCACCGCACACGGCTAAGGAACGATCTCAAGGATCAACTTGTGTGTCTCGAGGTTCCCCCCTGCCTCCGTATATAAAGGAGCCAAGGGGGAGGGGGCGGCCGGCCAGGAGGAGG
>NC_041382.1:689645480-689690955 GCF_002162155.2 Triticum dicoccoides | reverse complement strand
CCCCCCCCCCCCAATCCTAGTTGGAATAGGATTCCCCGAGGGGGGAAAGAGAGAGAGGGGGCCGGCCACCTCTTCTTGTCCTAATAGGACTAGGGGAGGGGGGAGGCGCGCGGCCCACCTTGGGCTGCCCCTTTCTCCTTTCCACTAAAGCCCACTAAGGCCCATATAGCTCCCGGGGGGTTCCGGTAACCTCCCAGTACTCCGGTAAAATCCCGATTTCACCCGGAACACTTCCGATATCCAAACATAGGCTTCCAATATATCAATCTTTATGTCTCGACCATTTCGAGACTCCTCGTCATGTCCATGATCACATCCGGGACTCCAAACTAACTTCAGTACATCAAAATGCATAAACTCATAATAACTGTCATCGTAACGTTAAGCGTGCGGACCCTACGGTTCGAGAACAATGTAGACATGACCGAGACACGTCTCCAGCCAATAACCAATAGCGGGACCTGGATGCCCATATTGGCTCCTACATATTCTACGAAGATCTTTATCGGTCAGAACGCATAACAACATACGTTGTTCCCTTTGTCATCGGTATGTTACTTGCCCGAGATTCGATCGTCGGTATCCAATACCTAGTTCAATCTCGTTACCAGCAAGTCTCTTTACTCGTTCTGTAATACATCATCCCGCAACTAACTCATTAGTTTCAATGCTTGCAAGGCTTATGTGATGTGCATTACCGAGAGGGCCCAGAGATACCTCTTCGACAATCGGAGTGACAAATCCTAATCTCGAAATACGCCAACCCAACATCTACCTTTGGAGACACCTGTAGAGCTCCTTTATAATCACCCAGTTACGTTGTGACGTTTGGTAGCACACAAAGTGTTCCTCCGATAAACGGGAGTTGCATAATCTCATAGTCATAGGAACATGTATAAGTCATGAAGAAAGCAATAGCAACATACTAAACGATCGGGTGCTAAGCTAATGGAATGGGTCATGTCAATCAGATCATTCAACTAATGATGTGACCTCGTTAATCAAATAACAACTCTTTGTTCATGGTTAGGAAACATAACCATCTTTGATTAACGAGCTAGTCAAGTAGAGGCATACTAGTGACACTCTGTTTGTCTATGTATTCACACATGTATTATGTTTCCGGTTAATACAATTCTAGCATGAATAATAAACATTTATCATGATATAAGGAAATAAATAATAACTTTATTATTGCCTCTAGGGCATATTTCCTTCACCGACGTCCATCCCCCCTCCCGCAGCATGGCATATGGACTGCTTTCTCCACTTCGACCTGGCGAGGCGGCAACGCACCAGCCACAAAGTGGTGACCTCCTCCCACGCGCTGGAGCACGTGGAGTACATCCTCTGTCAGCACGCAGTCACCCTCACCGCTGCTGACCGCGCTGACTGAAGGAAATATGCCCTAGAGGCAATAATGAAGTTGTTATTTTATATTTCCTTATTCATGATAAATGTTCATTATTCATGCTAGAATTGTATTGATCGAAAACCTTAATACATGTGTGAATACATAGACAAACACTATGTCCCTAGTGAACCTCTACTTGACTAGCTCATTGATCAAAGATGGTTAAGGTTTCCTGACCATGGACATGAGTTGTCATTTGATAACGGGATCACATCATTAGGAGAATGATGTGATGGACAAGACCCAATCGTTAGCTCGGCATTATGATCATTCAGTTTTATTGCTATTACTTTCTTCATGTCAAATACATATTCCTTCGACTATGAGATTATGCAACTCCCGAATACCGGAGGAATGCCTTGTGTGCTAATCAAACGTCACAACGTACTGGGTGATTATAAATATGCTCTACAGGTATCTCCGAAGGTGTTTGTTGAGTTGGCATAGATCGAGATTAGGATTTGTCACTCCGAGTATCAGAGACATATCTATGGGCCCTCTCGGTAATACACATCATAAGCTTGCAAGCAAATGACTAAGGAGTTGGTCATGAGGTGATGTATTACCAAACGAGTAAAGAGACTTTCCGGTAACGAGATTGAACTAGGTATGCAGATACCGACGATCGAATCTCGGGCAAGTAACATAATGATAGACAAAGGGAATAACGTATGTTGTCATAACGGTTCGACCGATAAAGTTCTTCGTAGAATATGTAGGAACCAATATGAGCATCCAGGTTCCACTATTGGTTATTGACCGGAGAGGTGTCTCGATCATGTCTACATAGTTCTCGAACTCGTAGGGTACGCACTCTTAACGTTCGATGACGATATTGTATTATATGAGTTATGTGATTTGGTGACCAAATGTTGTTCGGAGTCCCGGACGAGATCACGGACATGACGAGGAGTCTCAAAATAGTCGAGAGGTAAAGATTGATATATAGGACGATACTATTCGGACATCGTAAGTGTTCCGGAATGTATCAGGTATTTATCAAAGTAACGGGGGGTTACCGGACCCCCAAGGGGGATATATGGGCCATAAGAGGGGAGCACACCAGCGCACAAGGGGTGGCGCTGTTGGGGAACGTAGTAATTTCAAAAAAAAATCCTACGCACACGCAAGATCATGGTGATGCATAGCAATGAGAGGGGAGAGTGTTGTCTACATACCCTCGTAGACCGGAAGCGGAAGCGTTATAACAACGCGGTTGATGTAGTCGTACGTCTTCACGGCCCGATCGACCAAGCACCGAAACTACGGCACCTCCGAGTTCTAGCACACATTCAGCTCGATGACGATCCCCGGACTCCGATCCAGCAGAATGTCGGGGAAGTGTTCCGTCAGCACGACGGCGTGGTGACGATCTTGATGTTCTACTGTCGCAGGGCTTCGCCTAAGCACCACTACAATATTATCGAGGACTATGGTGGAGGGGGGCACCGCACACGGCTAAGAGATCAATGATAAACTGTTGTGTCTATGGGGTACCCCCCTGCCCCGGTATATAAAGGAGCAAGGGAGGGAGGCGGCCGGCCTAGGAGGAGGGTGCACCAAGGGGGAAGTCCTACTCCCACCGGGAGTAGGACTCCTCCTTCCCTTGTTGGAGTAGGAGAGAAGGAAAGAGGGGGAGAGGAACAAGGAAAAGTGGGCTGCACCCCTTGTCCAATTTGGACCAGAGGGGGGCGCGTGCCTCCTTCCTTTTGGCCTCTCTCCTCTATTCCTGTATGGCCCAATAAGGCCCATATACTCCCCGGCGAATTCCCGTAACTCTCCGGTACTCCGAAAAATACCCGAATCACTCGGAACCTTTCCGATGTCCGAATATAGTCGTCCAATATATCGATCTTTACGTCTCGACCATTTTGAGACTCCTCGTCATGTCCCCGAACTCATCCGGAACTCCTAACTCCTTCGGTACATCAAAACTCATAAACTCATAATATAATTGTCATCGAAACCTTAAGCGTGCGGACCCTACGGGTTCGAGAACAATGTAGACATGACCGAGACACGTCTCCAGTCAATAACCAATAGCAGAACCTAGATGCTCATATTGGCTCCCACATATTCTACGAAGATCTTTATCGGTCAAACCGCATAACAACATATGTTGTTCCCTTTGTCATCGGTATGTTACTTGCCCGAGATTCGATCGTCGGTATCTCAATACCTAGTTCAATCTCGTTACCGGCAAGTCTCTTTACTCGTTCCGTAATACCTCATCCCGCAACTAACTCATTAGTTGCAATGCTTGCAAGGCTTAAGTGATGTGTATTACTGAGTGGGCCCAGAGATACCTCTCCGACAATCGGAGTGACGAATCCTAATCTCGAAATACGCCAACCCAACAAGTACCTTCGGAGACACCTGTAGAGCACCTTTATAATCACCCAGTTACGTTGTGACGTTTGGTGGCACACAAAGTGTTCCTTCGGTAAACGGGAGTTGCATAATCTCATAGTCATAGGAACATGTATAAGTCATGAAGAAAGCAATAGCAACAAACTAAAAGATCAAGTGCTTAGCTAACGGAATGGGTCAAGTAAATCACATCATTCTCCTAATGATGTGATCCCGTTAATCAAATGGCAACTCATGTCTATGGTTAGGAAACATAACCATCTTTGATCAACGAGCTAGTCAAGTAGAGGCATACTAGTGACACTCTGTTTGTCGATGTATTCACACATGTATTATGTTTCCGGTTAATACAATTCTAGCATGAATAATAAACATTTATCATGATATAAGGAAATAAATAATAACTTTATTATTGCCTCTAGGGCATATTTCCTTCAGTCTCCCACTTGCACTAGAGTCAATAATCTAGTTCACATCGCCATGTGATTTAATACCAATAGTTCACATCACCATGTGATTAACACCCATAGTTCACATCAACATGTGACCAACACCCAAAGGGTTTACTAGAGTCAATAATCTAGTTCACATCGCTATGTGATTAACACCCAAAGAGTACTAAGGTGTGATCATGTTTTGCTTGTGAGAGAAGTTTAGTCAACGGGTCTGCCACATTCAGATCCGTAAGTATTTTACAAATTTCTATGTCAACAATGCTCTGCACGGAGCTACTCTAGCTAATTGCTCCCACTTTCAATATGTATCCAGATTGAGACTTAGAGTCATCTGGATCAGTGTTTAAAACTTGCATCGACGTAACCCTTTACGACGAATCTTTTGTCACCTCCATAATCGTGAAACATATCCTTATTCCACTAAGGATAATTTTGACCAATGTCCAGTGATCTACTCCTAGATCACTATTGTACTCTCTAGTCAAACTCAGGGCAGGGTATACAATAGGTCTGGTACACGGCATGGCGTACTTTATAGAACCTATGGCTGAGGCATAGGGAATGACTTTCATTCTCTCTCTATCTTCTGTCGTGGTCGGGTTTTGAGTCTTACTCAACTTCACACCTTGTAACACAGGCAAGAACTCCTTTTTGACTGTTCCATTTTGAACTACTTCAAAATCTTGTCAAGGTATGTACTCATTGAAAAACTTATCAGGCATCTTGATCTATCTCTATAGATCTTGATGCTCAATATGTAAGCAGCTTCACCGAGGTCTTTCTTTGAAAAACTCCTTTCAAACATTCCTTTATGCTTTGCAGAATAATTCTACATTATCTCCGACCAATAATATGTCATTCACATATACTTATCAGAAATGTTGTAGTGCTCCCACTCACTTTCTTGTAAATACAGGCTTCACCGCAAGTCTGTATAAAACTATATGCTTTGATCAACTTATCAAAGTGTATATTCCAACTCCGAGATGCTTGCACCAGTCCATAGATGGATCGCTGGAGCTTGCATATTTTGTTAGTACCTTTAGGATTGACAAAACCTTATGGTTGCATCATATACAACTCTTCTTTAATAAATCCATTAAGGAATGCCGTTTTGTTTATCCATTTGCCAGATTTCATAAAATGTGGCAATTGCTAACATGATTCGGACAGACTTAAGCATAGATATGAGTGAGAAACTCTCATCGCAGTCAACACCTTGAACTTGTCGAAAACCTTTTTGCGACAATTCTAGCTTTGTAGATAGTGACACTACTATCAGCGTCCGTCTTCCTCTTGAAGATCCATTTAATATCAATGGCTCACTGATTAATGGGCAAGTCAATCAAAGTCCATACTTTGTTCTCATACATGGATCTCATCTCAGATTTCATGGCCTCAAGCCATTTCGTGGAACCTGGGCTCATCATCGCTTCCTCATAGTTCGTAGGCTCGTCATGGTCAAGTAACATGACCTCTAGAACAGGATCACCGTACCACTCTGGTGCAGATATCACTCTGGTTTACCTACGAGGTTCGGTAGTAACTTGATCTGAAGTTACATGATCATCATCATTAGCTTCCTCACTAATTGGTGTAGTAGTCACAGGAACAAATTTCTGTGATGAACTACTTTCCAATAAGGGAGCAGGTACAGTTACCTCATCAAGTTCTACTTTCCTCCCACTCACTTCTTTCGAGAGAAACTCCTTCTCTAGAAAGGATCCATTCTCAGCAATGAATATCTTGCCTTCGGATCTGTGATAGAAGGTGTACCCAACATTTTCTTTTGGGTATCCTATGAAGACGCACTTCTCCGATTTGGGTTTGAGCTTATCAGGTTGAAACTTTTTCACATAAGCATTGCAACCTCAAACTTTAAGAAACGACAGCTTGGGTTTCTTGCCAAACCATAGTTCATATGGTGTCGTCTCGACGGATTTAGATGGTGCCCTATTTAATGTGAATGTAGCTGTCTCTAATGCATGACCCCAAAATGATAGTGGTAAATCGGTAAGAGACATCATAGATCGCACCATATCTAATAAAGTACGGTTACGATGTTCGGACACACCATTACACTGTGGTGTTCTAGGTGGCATGAGTAGTGAAACTATTTCACATTGTTTTAACTGAAGGCCAAACTCATAACTCAAATATTTTACTTCTGTGATCATATCGTAGAAACTTTTATTTTTGTTACGATGATTCTCCACTTCACTCTGAAATTCTTTGAACTTTTCAAATGTTTCAGACTTGTGTTTCATCAAGTAGATATACTCATATCTGCTCAAATCATCTGTGAAGATCAGAAAATAATGATACCTGTCGCGAGCCTTAATATTCGTCGGACCACATACATCAGTATGTATGATTTCCAACAAATTTGTTGCTCGCTCCATTGTTTCGGAGAACGGAGTCTTAGTCATCTTGCCCATGAGGCATGATTCGCAAGAATCAATTGATTCATAATCAAGTGATTCCAAAAACCCATCAGCATGGATTTTCTTCATGCGCTTTACACCAATATGACTTAAACGGCTGTGCCACAAATAAGTTGCACTATCATTATTAACTTTGCATCTTTTGGCTTCAATATTATAAAAATGTGTATCACCATGATCGAGATCCAATAAAACATTTTCATTGGGTGTATGACCATAGAAGGTTTTATTCATGTAAACAGAACAACAATTATTCTCTAACTTACATGAATAATCGTATTGCAATAAACATGATCCAATCATATTCATGCTCAACGCAAACACTAAATAACTTTATTTTAGGTTTAACACTAATCCTGAAAGTATAGGGAGTGTGCGATGATGATCATATCAATCTTGGAACCATTTCCAATACACATCATCACTTCACCCTTAACTAGTCTCTGTTCATTCTGCAACTCTCGTTTCGAGTTACTATTCTTAGCAACTGAACCAGTATCAAAAACCGAGGGGTTGCTACAAACACTAGTAATATACACATCAATAATCTGTATATCAAATATACCTTTGTTCACTTTGCCATCATTCTTATCCGCCAAATACTTGGGGTAGTTCCGCTTCTAGTGACCAGTTCCTTTGCAGTAGAAGCACTTAGTCTCAGGCTTAGGTCCAGACTTGGGCTTCTTCACTTGAGCAGCAACTTTCTTGCCGTTCTTCTTGAAGGTCCCCTTCTTCCCTTTGCCCTTTTCTTGAAACTAGTGGTTTTGTTAACCATCAACACTTGATGTTTTTTTTATTTCTACCTTCGTCGATTTCAGCATCACGAAGAGATTGGGAACCGTTTCCGTTATCCCTTGCATATTATAGTTCATCACAAAGTTCTAGCAACTTGGTGATAGTGACTAGAGAACTCTGTCAATCACTATCTTATCTGGAAGATTAACTCCCACTTGATTCAAGTGATTGTAGTACTCAGACATTCTGAGCACATGCTCACTAGCTAAGAAATTCTCCTCCATCTTGTAGGCAAAGTACTGTCAGAGGTCTCATACCTCTCGACACAGGCATGAGTATGAAATACCAATTTCAACTCTTAGAACATCATATATGCTCTGTGGCGTTTAAAACATTTTTGAAGTCCCGGTTCTAAGCCGTAAAGCATGGTGCACTAAACTATCAAGTAGTCATCATACCGAGCTTTTGTCAAACGTTCATGAAGTTTGCATCTGCTCCTGCAATATATAGGTCTGTCACCTAGCGGTGCATCAAGGACATAATTCTTCTGTGCAGCAATGAGGATAATCCTCAGATCACGGATCCAATCCGCATCATTACTACTAACATTTTTCAACTTAGTTTTCTCTAGGAACATATCAAAAATAAAACAGAGGAGCTAAACGCGAGATATTGATCTACAACATAGATATGCTAATACTACCAGGACTAAGTTCATGATAAATTATAGTTCAATTAATCATATTACTTAAGAACTCTCACTTAGATAGACATCCTTCTAATCATCTAAGTGATCACGTGATCCATATCAACTAAACCATAACCGATCATCACATGAAATGGAGTAGTTTTCAATGGTGAACATCATTATGTTGATCATATCAACTATATGATTCACGCTCGACCTTTCGGTCTCCAGTGTTCCGAGGCCATATCTGCATATGCTAGGCTCGTCAAGTTTAACCTGAGTATTCTTCATGTGCAAAACTGGCTTGCACCCATTGTAGATGGACGTAGAGCTTATCACACCCGATCATCACGTGGTGGCTGGGCACGAAGAACTTTGGCAAAGGTGCATACTCAGGGAGAACACTTTTTATCTTGAAATTTAGTGAGAGATCATCTTATAAAGCTACCGTCGAACTAAGCAAAATAAGATGCATAAAAGATAAACATCACATGCAATCAAAATATGTGACATGATATGGCCATCATCATCTTGTGTATTTGATCTCCATCTCCAAAGCATCATCATGATTTCCATCATCACCGGCATGACACCATGATCTCCATCATCTTGATCTATATCAATGTGTCGTCACATGGTCGTCGCGCCAACTATTGCTCTTGCAACTATTGCTATCGCATAGCGATAAAGTAAAGCAATTATTTGGCGCTTGCATCTTATGCAATAAAGAGACAACCATAAGGCTTCTGCCAGTTGCCGATAACTTCAACAAAACATGATCATCTTATACAAAAAATTATATCTCATCACGTCTTGACCATATCACATCACAACATGCCCTGCAAAAACAAGTTAGACGTCCTCTACTTTGTTGTTGCAAGTTTTACGTGGCTGCTACGGGCTTAGCAAGAACCGTTCTTACCTACACATCAAAACCACAACGATAGTTTGTCAAGTTGGTGTTGTTTTAACCTTCGCAAGGACCGGGCATAGCCACACTCGGTTCAACTAAAGTTGGAGAAACTGACACCCGCTAGTCACCTGTGTGCATAGCACGGCGGTAAAACCAGTCTCGCATAAGCGTACGCGTAATGTCGGTCCGGGCCGCTTCATCCAACAATACCGGTGAACCAAAGTATGACATGCTGGTAAGCAGTATGACTTATATCGTCCACAACTCACATGTGTTCTACTCGTCCATATAACATCAACGCATAAAACCTGGCTCGGATGCCACTGTTGGGGAACATAGTAATTTCAAAAAAATTCCTACGCACACGCAAGATCATGGTGATGCATAGCAACGAGAGGGGAGAGTGTTGTCTATGTACCCTCGTGGACCGGAAGCGGAAGCGTTATAAGTCGTATGTCTTCACGGCCCGACCGATCAAGCACTGAAACTACGGCACCTCCGAGTTCTAGCACACGTTCAGCTTGATGACGATCCCCGGACTCCGATCCAGCAGAATGTCGGGGAAGAGTTCCGTCAGCACGACGGCGTGGTGACGATCTTGATGTTCTACTGTCCCAGGGCTTCGCCTAAGCACCACTACAATATTATCAAGGACTATGGTGGAGGGGGGCACCGCACATGGCTAAGAGATCAATGATCAACTGTTGTGTCTATGGGGTGCCCCCTGCCCTGGTATATAAAGGAGCAAGGGAGGGAGGCGGCCGGCCTAGGAGGAGGGCGCGCCAAGGGGGAAGTCCTACTCCCACCGGGAGTAGGACTCCTCCTTCCCTTGTTGGAGTAGGAGAGAAGGAAAGAGGGGGAGAGGAACAAGGAAAAGTGGGCTGCACCCCTTGTCCAATTCGGACCAGAGGGGGGGCGCGCGCCTCCTTCCTTTTGGCCTCTCTCCTCTATTCCCGTATGGCCCAATAAGGCCCATATACTCCCCGGCGAATTCCCGTAACTCTCCGGGACTCCGAAAAATACCCGAATCACTCGGAACCTTTCCGATGTCCGAATATAGTCGTCCAATATATCGATCTTTATGTCTCGACCATTTCGAGACTCCTCTTCATGTCCCCGATCTCATCTGGGACTCCGAACTCCTTCGATACATCAAAACTCATAATATAACTGTCATCAAAACCTTAAGCGTGCGGACCCTATGGGTTCGAGAACAATGTAGACATGACCGAGACACATCTCCGGTCAATAACCAATAGCGGAACCTGGATGCTCATATTGGCTCCCACATATTCTACGAAGATCTTTATCGGTCAAACCTCATAACAACATACGTTGTTCCCTTTGTCATCGGTATGTTACTTGCCCGAGATTCGATCATCGGTATCTCAATACCTAGTTCAATCTCGTTACCGGGAAGTCTCTTTACTCGTTCCGTAATACCTCATCCCGCAACTAACTCATTAGTTGCAATGCTTGCAAGGCTTAAGTGATGTGTATTACCGAGTGGGCCCAGAGATACCTCTCCGACAATCGGAGTGACAAATCCTAATCTCGAAATACGCCAACCCAACAAGTACCTTCGGAGACACCTGTAGAGCACCTTTATAATCACCCAGTTACGTTGTGACGTTTGGTGGCACACAAAGTGTTCCTTCGGTAAACAGGAGTTGCATAATCTCATAGTCATAGGAACATGTATAAGTCATGAAGAAAGCAATAGAAACAAACTAAATGATCAAGTGCTAAGCTAACGGAATGGGTCAAGTAAATCACATTATTCTCCTAATGATGTGATCCCGTTAATCAAATGACAACTCATGTCTATGGTTAGGAAACATAACCATCTTTGATCAACGAGCTAGTCAAGTAGAGGCATACTAGTGACACTCTGTTTGTCTATGTATTCACACATGTATTATGTTTCCAGTTAATACAATTCTAGCATGAATAATAAACAGTTATCATGATATAAGGAAATAAATAATAACTTTATTATTGCCTCTAGGGCATATTTCCTTCAGCCCCCCCCCCCTATGGTAGCTGGCCGAATTGGAGGAGGAAAAGGGGGGTTCGCCCCCCTTCCCCGCTTCCTTTCTCTCTTCCCCTTCCCTTTCTTCTCCGGTGAGAATAGGAAAGGGGGTGCCACTTGGGGAAACCCCAAGTAGGATTCAGATCCTACTTGGGGCACCCCCTGGCTTCCTCTCTTCCCCTCCCACCTATATATATGTGGGGAGGGGGCGCCTAGAACACACAACATCAATTTTTAGCCGTGTGCGCCCCCCCCCCTCCCCTCCACAGTTTACACCCCTGGTCATATTCTCGCGGTGCTTAGGCGAAGCCCCCCACCTCCACAGTTTACACCATGCCATCAAGCTGACGGAACTCATCTACAACCTCAACACCTTGCTGGATCAAGAAGGCGAGGGACATCGCCGAGCTGAATGTGTGTAGAACTCGAAGGTGTCGTACATTCGGTACTCGGTCGGTGGAGCATGAAGAAAGTTCGACTACATCAAGCGTGTCGTGAAATGCTTCCGCTTACGGTCTGCGAGTGTACATAGACACACTCTCCCCCTCATTGCTATGCATCTCCATGGATAGATCATTGCGTGTGCGTAGAAAATTTTTGGTTTCCATGCAACGTTTCCCAACAGTGGCATCATGAGCCAAGTCTATGCGTAGATGATATGCACGAGTAGAACACAAAGAGTTATGGGCAGTGATAGTCATACTGCTTACCACCAACATCTTATTTTGATTCGACGGTATTGTGGGATGAAGCGGCTGAGGGAGTCCCGGATTAGGGGGTCTCCGGACAGCCGGACTATATCCTTTGGCCGGACTATTGGACTATGAAGATACAAGATTGAAGATTTTGTCCCGTGTCCGGATGGGACTTTCCTTGGCGTGGAGGGCAAGCTTGGCAATACGGATATGTAGATCTCCTCCCTTGTAACCGACTATGTGTAACCCTAGCCCCCTCCGGTGTCTATATAAACCAGAGGGTTTAGTCCGTAGGACAACATACAATCATACCATAGGCTAGCTTCTAGGGTTTAGCCTCTACGATCTCATGGTAGATCAACTCTTGTAATACTCATATCATCAAGAGCAATCAAGCAGGACGTAGGGTATTACCTCCATCAAGAGGGCCCGAACATGGGTAAACATCGTGTCCCCTGCCTCCTGTTACCATCCGCCTTAGACGCACAGTTCGGGACCCCCTACCCGAGATCCGCCGGTTTTGACACCGACATTGGTGATTTCATTGAGAGTTTCACTGTGCCGTCACCATAAGGCTCGATGGCCCCTTCGATCATCGGTAACGATGCGGTCCAGGGTGAGGTTTTCCTCCCTGGACAGATCTTCTTATTCGGCGGCTTCGCACTGCGGGCCAATTCGCTTGGCCATCTGGAGCAGATCGAGAGCTATGCCCCTGGCCGTCAGGTCAGATTCGAAAACCTAAACTACACTGCCGACATCCGCGAAGACTTGATCTTCAATGGATTCGAGCCCAGGACAGGTGCGCCGCACAGTCACGACAAGCACGACGTACCTCTGTCGTCGGACAATATTCGGGAGATCGCATCTGCAACCACTCCGGCCGTCAATCTGGAGCAAATCGCGCCATCTGAGGACAGAGGGATAGACCCCGCCATGGAGGACGCACCCTCAGCGGCGGTAGAGTCGGATACTGACTTCACCCCTTATGAGAGCCCTGTTGCCGAACTACTGGATTCGTCTCCGGCCACGGACTCCCAGCCGCTTGCATCTATGCCCATTGAATCTGACTGGGCACTGATCATGGAGTTCACCTCCGTGAATATCTTTCAGCACTCGCCTTTCAGCGAAGTGCAAAAGTCATTAAGGTCTCTCTCCTTGTCAGGAGAACCCTGGCCGAACTATGTCCGGCTAGAATGGGATGCGGACGACGAAGAAATTCGCTGCCCACCCACCATCCACTTAGTAGCCACTGTCGACGACTTAACCGACATGCTCAACTTCGACTCCGAAGACATCGATGACATGGACGAAGATGCAGGAGACGAACAGGAACCAGTGCCCATAGGGCACCGGACATCCACTTCATCACATAACATATACATGCTGGATACACCCAAAGAAGGAAATGGTGAAGAGACAGCGAAGGACGGCCCCTCCAAGATGCAACCCAAGCGTCGACGTCAGCGGCGCCGCTCTAAGTCCCGCCATAGCAAAAACAGCGATAACAGCGCAAGAGAAAATGACACTCCAGTCGACTCTAGAGCAAACGACGACCACATTACCCCGGCGGCAGAGCACGATGAAGTTCCAAACAACGAACATAGTACGGATACGACGTCCGAACACGGCGACGCCGAGGATAAACCACATCAAACCCCCTCTGGGGAGGACAACAGTCTGGATGAAGATGCTCACATCATCCCGAAAGCGCACCTAGAGCAGGAGAACCTCCGCAGATGGCTTATTGCCATAGCGAGGAGTCTGAAGAAGCAGAAGCAAAGGCTTAAGGCTGCACAACATACGCTCAACAGCAGGTGGAACAAAGTGCTCGACAACGAAGAAAAGTATGGTGGCAATTACCACACAAAGAGCTATCCAAAGCGCAAGCTACTACCGGAATTCGACGATGAGGCCTTAGAGCCCACACAGCCGAAAAATGAAACGGCCAACCGGCCGGATCAACCACCTTTGACCGCGATAGAGCGGCTAACAAGGTCGCACATAAGTCAGCACACGATCTATATGAGGACTTGCGCCAAAAATCCGGTACGACCAGATCCATCTATGGATCTAGGAAGCGCGCTTCGACACAAAATCAAAACCGAATACTACAACCGTCCGAACGCCATGGTACATCCAAATACAGGGGTGCCGCACACCCCCTATGTTTCACTGATGAGGTGCTGGACCACGAATTCCCAGAAGGATTCAAACCAGTGAACATAGAGGCATACGATGGGACCACAGACCCTGGGGTCTGGATTGAGGACTTTATCCTCCATATACATATGGCCCGCGGAGACGATCTCCATGCCATCAAATACTTGCCCCTCAAGCTTAAAGGACCAGCTTGGCACTGGCTAAAAAGCCTCCCCGAAAACTCAATTGGAAGTTGGGAGGAGCTTGAGGATGCTTTTCGGGCTAATTTTCAAGGGACTTATGTCCGACCTCCGGATGCAGATGACTTAAGTCATATAATTCAACAGCCCGGAGAGTCCGCCCGAAAGCTTTGGAACATGTTTCTCACTAAGAACCAAATCGTCGACTTTTCAGATGCTGAAGCCTTAGCAGCTTTCAAACACAGTGTCTGAGACGAATGGCTCGCCAGACACCTCGGCCAAGAAAAACCGAGAACAATGGCAGCCTTGACAAGCCTCATGACCCGCTTTTGCATGGGTGAAGATAGCTGGCTAGCCCGCAGTAGCACCAGCGACCCAAGCACATCTGAAGTCGGGGATGGCAATGGAAAACCATGACGCACTAAAAACAAGCGTCAAAATAATGAAGATAGCCTAGATAATACGGCGGTAAACGCCGGATTCAGGGGCTTTCGACCTGGCCAGCGGAAAAAGCCTTTCAAAGGCAGTAGAGAGGGACCGTCTGGCCTAAACAGGATTCTTGACAAACTATGTCAGATTCATGGCATCCCCGATAAACCTGCAAATCACACCCATAGAGAATGCTGGGTCTTCAAGCAGGCGGTAAGCTAAACGCCGAACACAAAGGGGTGAGACACCAAGCGAAGACGAGGATGAACCTCGCCAGCAAAGCACTGGAGGACAGAAAAAATTCCCACCAGAGGTTAAAACAGTAAACATGATCCATGTGTCGAAGAGGAGAAGCAAACATGCACTCCGAGACACACGCGCCATGGAGCCCGTCACCCCTAGGTCCAACCCCTGGTTGGCCTGCCTGTCGTGGTTCTAACTCTGACAGTGATGTAGGGGGGTGAGTATGGAGAGGCTAGATCTCAGCTATGGAGAGGTTGTAAACACACCAGGATGTACGAGTTCAGGCCCTTCGCGGAGGAAGTAACAGCCCTACATCTCGGTGCCCGGAGGCGGTCGATTGGATTATAGGCGTGTGAATAACAGAGGTGCGAACCCTTGTCTCGGAGGAGGGGGGTGGCTTATATAGAGTGCGCCAGGACCCCGGCCAGCCCATGTTACCAAGGGTTCAATGTACATTAAGGCGGGGCGTTACTGGTAACGCTGGTAATAAAGTGCTATAATGACCATAAAGACTACTTAATAGCCGACCGTTTGCCTACGGAGTGACTTTAGATCTCCTGTCAGTCGAGTGGTTGGCTTCGTGGTCGAGTGATGGCTTCCTGGCCGAGTGTCTTGAATCCATCGAGTGGGATACCTTCAAGTCGATTGAAAGGTGACTTCTTCCAGGGATGTCCTTGGGTAGGGCTCTTAGGACAGGTCCATGCCCCTACCCTAGGTACATAGCTTCGTCACTACCCGATCACTTTTGATCGCGGGGACCATGCGGCAAGCATCCGACATGCAGGATTGGCTGCCTTGGTGTTAGACCCCATAATACACGGATACCATCTCACACGAGTCCTCATGGACGGCGGCAGTGGTCTAAATTTGATATATCAGGACACAGTCCGCAAAATGGGGATAGACCCGACAACAATAAGCCACAGTAATACTACCTTCAAGGGAGTAATACCAGGCCTAAAGGCCCGCTGTACAGGCTCTCTATTACTAGAGGTTGTATTCGGTTCTCCCGACAACTTCCGAAGCGAAAGGTTAACTTTCTACACCGCTCCATTCTGAAGTGGCTATCAAGCACTACTTGGAAGAATGGTTTTCGCCCGTTTTAATGCAATACCGCATTATGCTTCTCTCAAGCTTAAGATGCCCAGTCCGTGTGGCACCATCACAGTTAGTGGAAATGTCGAGCGTTCTCTACGCGCGGAAGAATGTGCGGCGGCTTTAACAGCCGAGCACTAGACGGCCTCACTAACCAGAAAAAAAGACAGGTCGTCAAGACCACGGATACGGTTAGACGAGTCTGGTGCATCACTACATATACATGAGATTGATTTGATAGTAAAACCCCCATAGATGGTACCAGGGGCTGCCCGCGTGTAATCAGGGCTAGTCCGGCTCAAACTTAACTTATCTTGAATTTTACTGGTTTATTGATAGTAACCAACTTTATGGCACGGCAACTTTCACTTAAGTTCTTATCTTTTACAGATGAAAATCGTGCTACACCCGTCCGGGACACGGCACAACAGAGACACAAGCGCAGACGTGCAATAGGGACCCGCTCAAAGTTTTTTTTCAGATTAAGACCCTACGTAAACCTTTTTTACTGTCTCTTGTTGCTCACATCCTCCGGATACTCAATACAACCGAGAAGGATGCTGACGTTATTGGCATGTGGCCACGTCAGGATAATGCACGTACCTGGACACTCGGGGTTTATTTCTAAGGGCATTATTCAGCCCGGTATATGTTATAAAGACCGAATACCTTAGGGAGTGTTCGATGTCGCGAGTTTGGCCTTATATGCATCAGCTCCGAATCATGTCTTTGGTCAAATGTCGGGTTTGCCCGGCTCCCATGTTTCGGTACCTTACGTTCCGCTATATCGGCTAAGGTAGCACTGGGAGAACTACTGCGATTGTGCCCTAGTTCATCCGTATGAGCACCTCAGTAGAGAAAGCCGAAAACTGACTGTCATGATATAGCGCGAGACTGGTCAACCACTCGATGACTCAGCGGAATCTTCGGGATTCCTCCGCATTAACGAAGGGCCATTTCCCGGTCATGTACGTACGCGCCCCGTATTCAGATAAGCACAGAAGTACCAGGGGCTATATAGTAGCCCCACCGTCAAACTCCTATGGCTAAGTGAAAGTGTTAAAGCAATATAGTCCGATTGCCTCGTTCGCTGTGCTACCACCTCCTTCACGGACCAAGACGTCGGATCAAGTGTGAATACACGTTTTTTGCGAACACCCCCACATTATATGCGTGGGGGGGGGGGGAAGCCGACAACTGCAAACTTTCAGGTTATATACATATATACATAAATGGACGCACAGGAGGCATCATAATACTTTCCGGTAAAAGTATAAACACAGCCTTCATAACTCAATAAAACATTGTTTTTACAATGGGGGTACATGTCACTAGAACATAATATTCTTCGAGCACTGCGCCTCTATTGAACGAGTGCCTTCAAGGACTTCTTCAAAGTAGTGCTCGGCAGCCACCCGGCCCACGGCCGAACCCTGTGTGGCAACAGTGGTGGCCTCCATCTCTGCCCAGTATGTCTTGACACGGGCAAAGGCCACCCGCGCACCCTCTATGCACGCCGACCTCTTCATAGCGTCGATGTGTGGCACAGCACCAAGGAATTGTTGCACTAAACTAAAGTAGCTATTCAGCCTTGGCCCTCCGGGCCACAGATGATCCACAACAGACCTCATGGCAAGTCCGGACAACCTATGGAGCTCGGCCCACTCCGCTATTTGCTCATTTAACAGCAGCGAACGCACTGGAGCATGGAACTGTGACCAGAACAGCTTTTCCACTTCACGATCTTTTTGATCCTTGAAGTATTCGGCCGCATCAGCAGCACTTGCCGCCAAATCCACATAGGTGTCCGTGGAACTCCATAGTTGATCAAGAGGAGCATACTTCGGATCTCCGAACTTAGTCCGCAACAAGAAGGGCTTCCCAGGCACGATATCCGCAGCTTAACGCAGCTCCTCCTTCGTCGCTCTGATTTTGGAGCGGGCTTCCTTGGCTGCTACCATGGCCTTCTCCAGGTCTGTCGCCTTCGCACGGTTTTCTTTTTCAAGAAGCTGGTAACGGTCAGCAGCATCCTTCAACTCCACGGCCATCTTGGCTATGCTTTCCTTGCTCTGGCGATGCGTGGCCTATTCGGCCCTCAGCTCTTCGACCGCCTTTAGGGCGGCTGCATCGCTATTCCTTGCTTGTTCCTTGGCTCGGGCAAGCTCCTCCCGAAGGGACTCCACGGTGGTAGCTCCATCTGCAGTCACAACATATTATAGATACTGGCATCATGCTCCTCTTACTATGTGTTGATCACCGGGGAAATCACTTACCCTGTGCCTCGTCAAGCCGCTTGTTGACAAGCACGATGTCGGCATCCGCCGCATCAAGTTGTCGCTTTAGCTCGGCAAACCCATCAGTCCGGCTAGCCACCGGACCTTCAGCCACCTGCACATAAAGGCAGTCAGGTTATTACCTGGGACTATGATCCTCTGTTTGCCACCATTTGCAACGGCAACCAGAGTCTCAGGGGCTACTAGTTTAGCCCCTCGCTGATCCATGACGTCAGTCGTGGTGGAGGGCCCGAGCGAAAGGCAGGAGCGGCTACCCACTTGGCACTCCGGGGAGCTGTGATATAAAACCACTCCCGCTGCCACAAACCGGATACCTCTGTGAAGGAACCCTCCGGCCATGGAGCATTGGCGCTTTTGCTTATTATGGCACCTCTGCACTCTGCGTGCCGCCCCTCGATCATCTTCGGCTTCACATTGAAGGTCTTGAGCCACATGCCAAAGTGAGGGGTAATGCGGAGGAAGGCCTCACATACGACGATGAACGACGAGATGTGAAGGAGGGAATCCGGGGCCAGATCATGGAAATCCAGCCCATAATAGAACATGAGCCCCCTAACAAAGGGGTCCAGAGCGAGGCCTAGCCCTCGGAGGAAGTGAGAGACGAACACAACACTCTTGTTGGATTCAGGAGTGGGGATGACCTGCCCTTGGGCGGGCAGCCTGTGCGAGATTTCAGCGTTAGATACCTGGCCTCTCTCAGCTTCTTGATGTCCTCCTCTGTGACATAGGAAGGCATCCACCGACCTTGGAGGTTGGATCCGTACATGGTTGAAGGTCCGAAGCGCCTGACCTGGGCCTTGGGTGTTGGAACTCGAGGCGGGGGACGGATTCGATTAAGCACGAGAGGAAAAAAGGACAGGCCTTGGCCTCTTTATAAAGGGGGTGAATATCAAGCGTCCTCCTCGCGGCCGTTTTGGACTTGCCTAAAATCAAGGAGTCATACCAACGGGCACGAGTGGGTTACCCATGTCCGTATTGATGAGAATCCCGTAATAAGGGGGACACGATCTCTGCTTCGACAAGACGTGTCGAGAAAACCGCCTCGCAATATGTGCAGTGCTGGTTGGGAAAAACGGTTTAGATAATGGCGTCGTGCTGTCAAAAACGCGTCAGCAGATTAGTTTTGTGGAAATATTATTCTCTCTGTGGTGGTATGTGGAAATTATTTTGCATAGCCGGACACTATTCTGGTGTTCAAAATCTTCTATGGGGTATTTGGAGGAGGAACCCGCCTTGCAATGCCAAAGACAAAACCGCGCGCCGGACTCATCATCATTGAAGCCTGGTTCAAGGACTACTGAGGGAGTCCCGGATTAGGGGGTCTTCGGGCAGCCGGACTGTTGGACTATGAAGATACAAGATTGAAGACTTTGTCCCGTGTCCGGATGGGACTTTCCTTGGCGTGGAGGGCAAGTTTGGCAATACGGATATGTAGATCTCCTCCCTTGTAACCGACTATGTGTAACCCTAGCCCCCTCCGGTGTCTATATAAACCAGAGGGTTTAGTCCGTAGGACAACATACAATCATACCATAGGCTAGCTTCTAGGGTTTAGCCTCTATGATCTCGTGGTAGATCAACTCTTGTAATACTCATATCATCAAGAGCAATCAAGCAGAACGTAGGGTATTACCTCCATCAAGAGGGCCCAAACTTGGGTAAACATTGTGTCCCCTGCCTCCTGTTACCATCCGCCTTAGACGCACAGTTCGGGACCCCCTACCCGAGATCCGCCGGTTTTGACACCGACAGCGGCCCTGACCAACCTTACATGTCCACGCACATGAGACCAGTTTCACCGACAGACATGCAACTAGTTTTGCATAAAGGTGGCTCGCGGGTGTCTGTTTCTCCTACTTTAGTTGAATCAAATTTCACTGCGACCAGTCCTTGAAGAAGGTTAAAACAGCAAACTTGATGAAACACCGTTGTGGTTTTATGCGTAGGTAACAACAGTTCTTGCTAGAAGCCCGTAGCAGCCACGTAAAACTTGCAACAACAAAGGAGAGGACGTCTAACTTGTTTTTTCAGGGCATGTTGTGATGTGATATGGTCAAGACATGATGTGATATACATTATTGTATGAGATGATCATGTTTTGTAAAAGTTATCGGCAACCGGCAGGAGCCTTATGGTTGTCTCTTTATTGTATGAAATGCAAACGCCATGTAATTGCTTTACTTTGTCACTATGCAGTAGCGATAGTTGTAGAAGCAGTAGTTGGCGAGACAACCACGACACAACGATAGAGACCATGGTATCGAGCCGGTGACGATGGAGATCATGACGATGCTTTGGAGATGGAGATCAAAAGCACAAGATGATGATGGCCATATCATGTCACATATTTTGATTGCATGTGATGTTTATCTTGTATGCATCTTATTTTGCTTAGTATGGTGGTAGCATTATAAGATGATCCCTTAACTAAATTTCAAGGTAAAAGTGTTCTCCCTGAGTATGCACCGTTGTGACAGTTCGTTGTGTTGAGACACCACGTGATGATCTGGTGTGATAGACTCTACGTTCACATACAATGGGTGCAAGACAGTTTTGCACATGCGGAATACTCAGGTTAAACTTGATGAGCCTAGCATGTACAGACATGGCCTCGAAACACTGGAGATTGAAAGGTCGAACGTGAATCATATAGTAGATATGATCAACATAGAGATGTTCACCATTGTTGACTACTCCATCTCACGTGATGATCAGACATGGATTAGTTGATGTGGATCACGTATCATTTAGATGACTTGAGGGATGTCTATCTAAGTGGGTGTTCTTAAGTAATTTGACTAATTGAACTTAATTTATCATGAACTTAGTCTTAGTAATTTTGTTTATCTATGTTATCGATCAATAGCTCGCGAAATAGCTCCCCTGTATTTTTGATATGTTCCTGGAGAAAACTAAGTTGAAAAATGATTGTAGCAATGATGCTAATTGGGTCCGTAATCTGAGGATTATCCTCATTGCTGCATAGAAGAATTATGTCCTTGATGCACCACCTGGTGACGAACCTGTTGCAGGAGCAGATGCAGAAGTTATGAACGTTTTGCAAGCTCGATATGATGACTACTTAATAGTTTAGTGCGCCATGCTTTATAGCTTAGAACTGGGACTTCAAAAACGTTTTGAATGCCATGGAGCATATGAGATATTCCAAGAGCTGAAATTGGAATTTCAGACTCATGCCCGTGTCAAGAGGTATGAGACCTCTGACAAGTACTTTGACTACAAGATGGAGGAGAATAGCTCAGCTAGTGAGCATGTGCTCAGAATGTCTAGGTACTACAGTCGCTTGAATCAAGTGGGCATTAATCTTCCAGATAAGATAGTGATTGACCATGCAACCAAAGTTAATATGACAAAGTTGTGAATGCCAAATATCGGACCCATTATTGTGGCAAACATTATTAATAACTTTAGTGCAAATATCTGACAAAGATAGGCGGAACAAGCCTCTACACTCATAGCCTTTTCCAACAAATTGTCCACACTTGGAAATTATAACTTTATTGGACTCAAAAGCCAACTTAAAACCATCTCAACATAAACAGGAACCGCTGACGAGATTCTTATTGATGGACGGCACATGATGAACGTTCTTCAGATGCATGGTCTTCACCGAAGTAAACTTCAGATCGGTCGTACCGACACCTCGAACGACGGCATGTGACCCGTTCCCCATCAGCACGGGAGAAGTCCCTGTGACCTGGTAAGAAGAAAACATGAGACGTCGGCACAAACATGTACATTGGCACCGGTGTCAATTAACCAATCAGGAGATTGAAATACTGAAAGGGTGGTAGGAAGAATACCGTACCCAGATTCCTTCATATCAGTATATCCGATGAAAACATTAGCGGACTTGCCGCTCTTCTCATGTTCGTGCTCCTCAGCGGGTAGGACACTTCGGAGCCCAGTGATTAGGATCACTGCAGACATGGCAAAGTCCCTTCCCCTTCTTATGAGAATTCTTCATGAAGTTGGTAGGATGTGATGGCTTATTCTTTGCATCAAACTTGCCTTTGCCCTGAGTTTTGTTCTTGTTGTTTTTGAACTTGTTGGGCTGTAAGTTCTTCTTCTGTACCATGTGGGCACTAGAAGTTCCCTCAGCAACTCGAGCACATGTGTCTATTGCTCTCGCATTCTCTTCAACATCGAGAGTACCAATGAGATCCGAAACGGAAAACTCTTGTCTCTTGTGTTTCAAGGAAGTAGCAAAATTGTTCCATGAAGGTGGAAGCTTGGCAATGATGCCTCCGGCAACAAATTTGTCCGGCAACACACACTTGAAGTACTCAAGTTCCTTTGCGAGTGACTATATCTCATGAGCTTGCTGGACAACAGAGCGCTCATTAGTCATCTTATAGTCATAGAATTGCTCCATGACGTACAACTCGCTGCCGGTGTCTGAGGCCCCAAACTTGGCCTCGAGCGCAGCCCACATGTCCTTCCTATTGTCAAACAACATATACGAATCCACAATGGAATCGTCAAGAACACTCAGTGTTGGGGAACGTAGCATGCAATTTCAAAAAAAAAATCTACGATCACGCAAGATCTATCTAGGAGATGCATAGCAACGAGATGGGGAGAGTGTGTCCACGTACCCTCGTAGACTGAAAGCGGAAGCGTTAGGTTAACGTGGTTGATGTAGTCGAATGTCTTCACGATCCAACTGATCCAAGTACAGAACGTACAGCACCTCCGTGTTCAGCACACGTTCAGCTCGATGACGTCCCTCGAACTCTCGATCTAGTAGAGGGTCGAGGGGGAGTTTCATCAGGACGATGGCGTGGCGACGGTGATGGTGATGTGATCCGCGCAGGGCTTCGCCTAAGCACTACAACGCTATGACCGGAGGAGTAAACTCTGGAGGGGGGCACCGCACATGGCTAAGAAACAATTGTCGTGCCTTTGGGGTGCCCCCTGTCCATGTATATAAAGGAGGGGGGAGGAGGAGGCTGGCCCAAGGGTGGCGTGCCAAGAGGGAGGAGTCCTACTAGGACTCCGTTCCTAGTAGGATTCAGCCCCCACTCCTTCCTTCCATCGAAGAGGGGAAAGGGGAAAGGGGGCGCGCCCCCCACCCCTTTTCCAATTCGGATTGGGCTTGGGGGCGCGCGCCACATCCTATGGCAGCCTCCCTCTCTCCTCTATGGCTCAATAGGCCCATTAACTTTCCCGGGGGGTCCGGTAACCTCCTGATACTCCAAAAAATCCTCGATCTTCTTCGGAACCATTCCGGTGTCCGTATATAACCTTCCAATATATCAATATTTACCTCTCGACCATTTTGAGACTCCTCGTCATGTCCGTGATCTCATTCGGAACTCCGAACAAACTTCGGTCACCAAAACACATAACTCATAATACAAATCATCATCGAACGTTAAGCGTGCGAACCCTACGGGTTCGAGAACTATGTAGACATGACCTAGACACATCCCCGGTCAATAACCAATAGCGGAACCTGGATGCTCATATGGGCTCCTACATATTCTACGAAGATCATTATCGGTCAAACCGCATAACAACATACGTCATTCCCTTTGTCATTGGTATGTTACTTGCCCGAGATTCGATCGTCAGTATCATCATACCTAGTTCAATCTCATTACCGGCAAGTCTGTTTACTCGTTCCGTAATGCATCATCCCTCAACTAAATCATTAGTCACATTGCTTGCAAGGCTTATAGTGATGTGCATTACCGAGAGGGCCCAGAGATACCTCTCCGATACACGGAGTGACAAGTCCTAATCTCGATCTATGCCAACTCAACAAACACCTTCGGAGACACCTGTAGAGCATCTTTATAATCACCCAGTTACTTGTGATGTTTCATAGCACACAAGGTGTTCCTACGGTATTCGGGAGTTGCATAATCTCATAGTCAGAGGAATATGTATAAGTCATGAATTAAGCAATAGAAATAAAACTAAATGATCATTATGCTAAGCTAACGGATGGTTCTTGTCCATCACATCATCCTCTAATGATGTGATCCCATTCATCAAATGATAATGCATGTCTATGGTTAGGAAACTTAACCATCTTTGATTAACGATCTAGTCAAGTAGAGGCATACTAGGGACACTCTGTTTGTCTATGTATTCACACATGTACTAAGTTTCCAGTTAATACAATTCTAGCATGAATAATAAACATTTATCATGATATAAGGAAATATAAATAACAACTTTATTATTGCCTCTAGGGCATATTTCCTTCAGTCTCCCACTTGCACTAGAGTCAATAATCTAGATTACATAGTAATGATTCTAACACACATGGAGTCTTGGTGTTGATCATGTTTTGCTCATGAGAGAGGCTTAGTCAACAGGTCTGCAACATTCAGATCCGTATGTATCTTGCAAATCTCTATGTCTCCCTCCTTGACTTGATCGCAGATGGAATTGAAGCGTCTCTTGATGTTTTTGGTTCTCTTGTGAAATCTGGATTCCTTCGCTATGGCAATTTCTCCAGTATTGTCACAAAAGATTTTCATTGGACCCGATGCACTAGGTAATACACCTAGATCGGATATGAACACCTTCATCCAGACTCCTTCATTTGCTGCTTCCAAAGCAGCTATGTCTCTGCTTCACATGTAGATCCCGCCACGACGCTCTGCTTGGAACTGCACCAACTGACAGTTCCACCATTCAATATAAATACATATCCGGTATGTGACTTAGAGTCATCCGGATCAGTGTCAAAGCTTGCATCGACGTAACCATTTATGGAAAGCTCTTTGTCACCTCCATAAACGAGAAACATATCCTTAGTCCTTTTCAGGTATTTCAGGATGTTCTTGACCGCTGTCCAATGATCCACTCCTGGATTATTTTGGTACCTCCCTGCTAAACTTATAGCAAGGTACACATCAGATATGGTACATAGCATTGCATACATGATAGAACTTATGGATCAGGCATAGGGAATGACTTTCATTTTCTCTCTATCTTCTGAACTGGCCGGGCATTGAGTCTGACTCAACTTCACACCTTGTAGTACAGCAAGAACCCTTTCTTAGACTGATCCATTTTGAACTTCTTCAAAACTTTATCAAGGTATGTGCTTTGTGAAAGTCCAATTAAGCGTCTTGATCTATCTCTATAGATCTTGATGCCCAATATATAAGCACCTTCATCGAGGTCTTTCATTGAAAAATTCTTATTCAAGTATCCTTTTATGCTATCCAGAAATTATGTATTATTTCCAATCAACAATATGTCATCCACATATAATATTAGAAATGCAACTGATCTCCCACCACTTTCTTGTAAATACAGGCTTCTCGAAAAGTCTGTATAAAACCATATGCTTTGATCACACTATCAAAGCGTATATTCCAACTCCGAGAGGATTGCACCAGTCCATAAATGGATCGCTGGAGCTTGCACACTTTGTTAGCACCTTTAGGATCGACAAAACCTTCTGGTTGCATCATATACAACTCTTCTTTAATAAATCCATTAAGGAGTGCAGTTTTGACATCCATTTGCCAAATTTCATAATCATAAAATGCGGCAATTGCTAACATGATTCGGACAGACTTAAGCATCCCTACGGGTGAGAAGGTCTCATCGTAGTCAACTCCTTGAACTTGTCGAAAACCTTTCGCAACAAGTCGAGCTTTGTAGACAGTAACATTACCGTCAGCGTTAGTCTTCTTCTTGAAGATCCATTTATTCTCTATGGCTTGCTGATCATCGAGCAAGTCAACCAAAGTCCACACTTTGTTCTCATACATGGATCCCATCTCAGATTTCATGGCCTCAAGCCATTTTGCGGAATTTGGGCTCATCATCGGTTCCTCATAGTTCGTAGGTTCGTCATGGTCAAGTAACATGACCTCCAGAACAGGATTACCATACCACTCTGGTGCAGACCATACTCTGGTTGACCTACGAGGTTTGGTAGTAACTTGATCTGAAGTTTCATGATCATCATCATTAGCTTCCTCACTAATTGGTGTAGGAATCACTGGAACTGATTTCTGTGATGAACTACTTTCCAATTCAGGAGAAGGTACAATTACCTCATCAAGTTCCACTTTCCTCCCACTCACTTCTTTCGAGAGAAACTCCTTCTCTAGAAAGGATCCATTCTTAGCAACGAATATCTTGCCTCCGGATCTGTGATAGAAGGTGTACCCAACAGTCTCCTTTGGGTTTCCTGTGAAGACACATTTCTCCGATTTGGGTTCGAGCTTATCAGGTTGAAGCTTTTTCACATAAGCATCACAGCCCCAAACATTAAGAAACGACAGCTTAGGTTTCTTGCTAAACCACAGTTCATATGGTGTCATCTCAACGGATTTAGATGGTGCCCTGTTTAACGTGAATGCAGCTGTCTCTAAAGCATAACCCCAAAACGATAGTGGTAAATCAGTGAGAGACATCATTGATCGCACCATATCTAATAAAGTACGGTTACGACATTCGGACACACCATTACGCTGTGGTGTTCCAGGTGACATGAGTTGCGAAACTATTCCACATTGTTTCAAATGAAGACCAAACTCATAACTCAAATATTCACCTCCACTATCAGATCGTAGAAACTTTATTTTCTTGTTACATTGATTTTCCACTTCACTCTGAAATTCTTTGAACTTTTCAAATGTTTCAGACTTATGTTTCATTAAGTAGATATACCCATATCTGCTCAAATCATCTGTGAAGGTTAGAAAATAATGATACCCGCCGCGAGCCTCAACACTCATCGGATCGCATACTTAGTATGTATTATTTCCAACAAGTCAGTTGCTCACTCCATTCTTCCGAAGAACGGAGTCTTAGTCATCTTGCCCATGAGGCATGGTTCGCAAGCATCAAGTGATTCATAATCAAGTGATTCCAAAAGCCCATAAGCATGGAGTTTCTTCAGGCGCTTTACACCAATATGACCTAAATGACAGTGCCACAAATAAGTTGCACTATCATTATTAACTTTGCATCTTTTGGCTTCAATATTATGAATATGTGTATCACTACAATCGAGATTCAACAAAAATATACCACTCATCAAGGGTGCATGACCATAAAAGATATTACTCATATAAATAGAACAATCATTATTCTCTGATTTAAATGAATAACCGTCTTGCATCAAACAAGATCCAGATATAATATTCATGCTCAACGCTGGCACCAAATAATAATTATTTAGGTCTAAAACTAATCCCAATGGTAGATGTAGACGTAGCGTGCCGACGGCGATCACATCGACTTTGGAGCCATTTCCCACGTGCATCGTCACCTCGTCCTAAGCCAATCTTCGTTTAATCTGTAGCCCCTGTTTCGAGTTGCAAATGTGAGCAACAGAACCAGTATCAAATACCCAGGCGCTACTACGAGCATTAGTAAGGTACACATCAATAACATGTATATCAAATATACCTTTCACTTTGCCATCCTTCTTATCCGCCAAATACTTGGGGTAGTTCCACTTCTAGTGACCAGTCCCTTTGCAGTAGAAGCACTCAGTCTTAGGCTTAGGTCCAGATTTGGGCTTCTTCCCTTGAGCAGCAACTGGCTTGCTATTCTTCTTGAAGATCCCCTTCTTCCCTTTGCCCTTTTTATTGAAACTAGTGATCTTGTTAACCATCCACACTTGATGCTCCTTCTTGATTTCTACCTCCGCAGCCTTTAGCATCGCGAACAGCTCAGGATTTGCCTTTTCCATCCCTTGCATATTATAGTTCATCATGAAGCCTTTATAGCTTGGTGGCAGTGATTGAAGAGCTCTGTCAATGACACTATCATTAGGAAGATTAACTCCCAGCTGAGTCAAGTGGTTATGGTACCTAGACATTTCGAGTATGTGTTCACTGACAGAACTATTCTCCTCCATCTTGTAGCTATAGAACTTGTTGGAGACTTCATATCTCTCAACTCGGGCATTTGCTTGAAATATTAACTTCAACTCCTAGAACATTTCATATGCTCCATGACGTTCAAAATGTCTTTGAAGTCCTGATTCTAAGCCGTAAAGCATGGCACACTGAACTATTGAGTAGTCATCAGCTTTGCTCTGCCAGACGTTCATAACATTTGGAGTTGCTCTTGCAGCGGGTCTTGCACCTAGCGGTGCTTCCAGGACGTAATTCTTCTGTGCAGCAATGAGGATAATCCTCAAGTTACGGACCCAGTCCGTTTAGTTGCTACCATCATCTTTCAACTTAGCTTTCTCTAGGAACGCATTAAAATTCAAGGGAACGGTAGCACGGTCCATTAATCTACAACAACATAGATATGCAAAAAACTATTAGGTACTAAGTTCATGATAAATTAAAGTTCAATTAATCATATTACTTAAGAACTCACACTTAGATAGACATCCCTCTAGTCATCTAAATGATCACGTGATCCATATCAACTAAACCATGTCTGATCATCACGTGAGATTGAGTAGTTTTCAATGGTGAACATCACTATGTTGATCATATCTACTATATGATTCACGTTCGACCTTTCAGTCTCAGTGTTCCGATGCCATATCTGCATATGCTAGGCTCGTCAAGTTTAACTTGAGTATTCTGCACGTGCAAAACTGGCTTGCACCCGTTGTATGTGAACTTAGAGCTTATCACACCCAGTCATCACGTGGTGTCTCGGCACGATGAACTGTAGCAACGGTGCATACTCAGGGAGAACACTTATACCTTGAAATTTAGTGAGGGGTCATCTTATAATGCTACCGCCGTACTAAGCAAAATAAGATGCATAAAGAATAAACATCACATGCAATCAAAATATGTGACATCATATGTCCATCATCATCTTGTGCCTTTGATCTCCATCTCCAAAGCATTGTCATGATCTCCATCTTCACCGGCTTGACACCTTGATCTCCATCGTAGCGTCATTGTCGTCTCGCCAACTATTGCTTCTACGACTATCGCTACCGCTTAGTGATAAATTAAAGCATTTACATGGTGATTGCATTTCATACAACAAAGCAACAACCATAAGGCTCCTGCCAGTTGCGGATAACTTTTACAAAACATGATCATCTTATACAATAATTTATATCTCATCACATCTTGACCATATCACATCACAACATGCCCTGCAAAAACAAGTTAGACGTCCTCTACTTTGTTGTTGCAAATTTTACGTGGCTGCTACGGGTTTCTAGCAAGAACCGTTCTTACCTATGCATCAAAACCACAACAATTTTTCGTCAAGTGTGTTGTTTTAACCTTTAACAAGGACCGGCTGTAGTCAAACTCGATTCAACTAAAGTTGGAGAAACAGACACCCGCCAGCCACCTGTGTGCAAAGCACATCGGTAGAACCAGTCTCATGAACGCGGTCATGTAATGTCGGTCCGGGCCGCTTCATCCAACAATACCGCCGAATCAAAGTAAGACGTTGGTGGTAAGAAGTATGACTATTATCGCCCACAAATCTTTGTGTTCTACTCGTGCATATCATCTACGCATAGACCTGGCTCTGATACCACTGTTGGGAAACGTAGCATGCAATTTCAAAAGAATTCCTACGATCACGCAAGATCTATCTACGAGATGCATAGCAACGAGACAGGAAGAGTGTGTCCACGTACGCTCGTAGACCGAAAGCGGAAGCGTTAGGTTAATGCGGTTGATGTAGTCCAACGTCTTCACAATCCAACGAATCCAAGTACCGAACGTACGGCACCTTCGTATTTAGCACATGTTCAGCTCGATGACGTGCCTCGAACTCTTGATCCAGTAGACGATCAAGGGAGAGTTTCGTTAGCACGAGGGCGTGGCGACGGTGATGGTGATGTGATCCGCGCAGGGCTTCGCCTAAGCACTACGATGCTATGACCGGAGGAGTAAACTGTGGAGGGGGCACCGCACACAGCTAAGAAACAATTGTCCTGCCTTTGGGGTGCCCCCATGCCCACGTATATAAAGAAGGGGGAGGAGGAGGCCGGCCCAAGGGGGCGCGCCAAGAGGGGGAGTCCTACTAGGACTCCGTTCCTAGTAGGATTCGGCCCCCCTCCTTCCTTTCATCGGAGAGGGGAAAGGGGAAAGGGGGGAGAGGGAGAAGGAAAGGGTGCCGTTCCCCCCACCCCTTGTCCAATTCGTATTGGGTTTGGGGGGCGCACGCCACCTCCTGTGGCAGCCTCCCTCTCTCCTCTATGGCCCAATAGGCTCATTAACTTTTCGGGGGGGTTCCGGTAACCTCCCGGTACTCTGAAAAATCCCCGATCTTCTTTGGAACCATTCCGGTGTCCGTATATAACCTTCCAATATATCAATCTTTACCTCTCAACCATTTCGAGACTCCTCTTCATGTCCGTGAACTCATCCGGGACTCCGAACAAACTTCGGTCACCAAAACACATAACTCATAATACCAATCGTCATCGAACTTTAAGCATGCGGACCCTACGGGTTCGAGGACTATGTATACATGACCGAGACACATCTCCGGTCAATAACCAATAGCAGAACCTGGATGCTCATATTGGCTCCTATATATTCTACTAAGATCTTTATCGGTCAAATTGCATAACAACATACATCATTCCTTTGTCATTGGTATGTTACTTGCCCGAGATTCGATCGTCGGTATCATCATACCTTGTTCAATCTCGTTACCGGCAAGTCTCCTTACTCGTTTCGTAATGCATCATCCCACAACTAACTCATTAGTCACATCGCTTGCAAGGCTAATAATGATGTGCATTACCGAGAGGGCCTAGAGATACCTCTCCGATACACGGAGTGACAAATCCTAATCTCGATCTATGCCAACTCAACAAACACCTTCGGAGACACCTGTAGAGCATATTTATAATTACCCAGTTACGTTGTGACGTTTGATAGCACACAAGGTGTTCCTCGGTATTCGGGAGTTGCATAATCTCATAGTCAGAGCAATATGTATAAATCATGAATTAAGCAATATAATAAAACTAAACAGTCGTTATGCTAAGCTAATGGATGGGTGTTGTCCATCACATCATTCTCTAATGATGTGATCATGTTCATAAAATGACAACACATGTCTATGGTTAGGAAACTTAACCATCTTTGATTAACGAGATAGTCAAGTAGAGGCATACTAGGGACACTCTGTTTGTCTATGTATTCACACATGTACTAAGTTTCCGCTTAATACAATTCTAGCATGAATAATAAACATTTATCATGATATAAGGAAATATAAATAACAACTTTATTATTGCCTCTAGGGCATATTTCCTTCACTCAGAAGGGCGCCCTTAAAGAGGGTATCGGTCTTCTCAAAAGCTTCCTGTTGTGCAGGATTAAGATCGCCCTCGGGCTTGCCCTTGGTGACGTCATAGCAGTACATGGTTTGGAACCAGTAAACTGCTCTTGTGTGCCACCTCTTATATTGCACCCCCTTAAAGGTAGGCGACTTCAGATGCGCAGCAAAACCACTCGAAGTAAATTGCCTATAATCAGGTTTTTGGATTGTTGAATATATGAGCAAGTTACTATGAGATTTAATCCGAATAAGCACAAAATAAATCATGAAGGATATAACAGAGATTAAACCAATCACGTGGACTAGCATAGTAGATGAACAGATCGAATCTAGGACACAGACTAGAAACATGAATTCTACCACGATCTCGAATAGGAAGGACAGAAACACATATGGTGCAACGAGAGCAGCATCGTTGGCATTGAGGTTGTCGCCCATTTTGTTGAGGAAGAGGTTGCGGAGGTTGGGGAAGAAGTTGTCGTCGGTGAAGCCGTCGCTGCCAGCAGTCGCGCGAGTGCGCTCCCCAAAAACCTGATCGCCCCTCTCCAGTAGAGGATCAAGAGAGGCGGGGTTCCGGAGGCCTGTTGTCCCTTCTCGCGGTGCACGCCGAAAGGTGGGATGGAGAAGACTTGCGTGGCGGCGCAATGATCTGAAACGGTGGTGCGAAACCATGCGATGCGGCGACGGCTAGGGTAGACGTATGCCTGATTGTATAATGCGGGTCGGGTAAGTCGTGAAGAAAACCCACGTCCAAGTAACAGCCCCACGATCCAAAAGAATCAAAAATGGTTGAGTAATTAACGCATCCATTAATTATTAATTGATGACTTATTAATTATTCCCAAGCAGCAAAAATATAAACAATGTGCATAGCTCTGTCCTCGGTTCGGCTCATTCCCGCAACTCGCGGGGCGGGGCGGGGCGGCGTGACAATACGAGCGAGGAGGAGGAGCGCGTGTCTAGGTCTCATCTTCTCATGCTCATACAAGTGATAGAAGAATTCACCTTATAAAAAGGTGCAAGTCTCTCTCAATTTTCGGGGTGGGACTAAACTTTAGTCTCACTCACACCATTCACATTCACATGTGTGCATAAATGGGTCAAGAGAATTTCAGAATTTTAGTTCGGCTTTGGGCCAAAGGCCCGCTACAAATTTCAACACCAACCACCCTTGACTCTAATCTTCACCACTCCCTGATCTCCAATGTCGTTGTTGCCGCCACTGTCGCGGAACCATACAAGCCCAGGACCCAGAAAGTTAGATGTCGGCTACCAGACCAAGTTAGCACACTTGCCTAACCCGCAAACTGGGATGACAAAATAAAATCATATGAATAGACCAAGTTAGGATCTTCCCATACATGGCAAGTTTGGATGCCCTTACAGAATTTGGTTCAGCGGCACTATGACGTCATCTTACACATTTTTCCCAAACCAAACCATAGTAAGTATTCACATACCATTAAGGAGAAAACATTTCTTGATCATCAGAGCATAATATTCATGTCATTTTCTATGCAAAATAGTGGGCATTTTAATTTTCTTGTCAAAATAGTGGGCTTTTTATTTAGTTTTCTTTTTATTTCATTTTCTTTCCATTGTCCTTCGATTTTTCCTTTTTATGTTCCTTTTTTACTTTTTCATTTTCATTTTCTGTTTTTTGTACTCTTTTTCATGAAATACCTTTTAAACATTTTTGTTCAAAAGTACACTAATAGTTTTACAAAAATACTTAAACACCTTTTGAAAAGTTTTTAATTTTATTTTCAAATACTTTAACATTTTCAAAAATTAAAACAACTTTTAATAATGCATGGCATTTTAAATATGTGTGAACTTTATTAAATTACATGAATAAGTTTTTAATATTGTGACTTTCAAAATTACATGAACATTATTCAAAAATACAGGAACACTTTATTATTGATATGCAAATTTTTATGATCAGCAAACACTTTTTATTACATGAACATGTTTTAAGAACACAAACGCTTTTAATCCAAATCGTTTCATATGTACGTAAAAATATAACATATTTAAATGTGCATAAATATTTATTTACTATGTGTTGGAATATATTTTTAACACAAATATTTCAAAAAAAATTGCTATAGTATATTTTAAGAAATTGGAAAAATGTGAATATATTGAATGAGTCGCACCCACTATGGCCCATTTCGTAGGTAACAACACGCTGTTTATAAACACGGTGTATAATAGCGCCCAAATTTTCTATCTCACATTCGATTTATAGTCCTTGATAACTCGGCCCCAAAAATTGACCTTGAGGAGAAAAGCCCACACCTTACCATATGCCTTCGTTAGATTAGCTCGCCAGTTTATATAAAGACCTCCTCTATTAGCGTCAAATAATCAACGCTATGCACAGGTTTGAGCCTACAGGGCAGGCCCAATCTGGCGATGGGTGTTGCACTCCTTTGAGCAGGTATATTTTCTTAGTTTTCTACTTGATTTTTCTATGAAGAAACTCATTGTTGAATTCTTTATGAACTTAAGTATTTTAAAAATACTATTAAATAATTAATTATTTCAAAAATATTTAGTACACATTTTAGAAGTTCATTGAGTATTAAAAAATATTATTCACCATATATACTAAAATTTAAATATATATTAAAAATGTTTAACATGTAATTGAAAATAATTATGTATTTAAAAAGTATTCACCGTATATTAAAAATAATATAGAACAAAAAAATTGTAGAAGAAATAAAGAAAAATTTCGAAAGGAAAACCTGGAGAAATACTAGACGCGAAAGAAATCAGGAAAAGAAAAAATTATAACTGGAATTAAAAAAGTAAGAAAGAAAAAAGGAAAAAAACATCTGAAGCTAGACAAAACAAAAAGATGAAAGGAAAATTGAAAAAAAGTCAATAATCCCATCTCGAGTTCTTTGTAAAACCGAACGCTTGGGCCCCCAATACCTTGTGAATGTAGTTTGTACCTATGTGACACAACAAGTGTCAAAAAGGAATTACCCACTTTATTTTTCTATATTTTTTATTTATTTTTGAGCCAAAATGGGCAAGCTTTATGGATCAACCAAGAGTACTCAATGAAAAAAATTATTGAGGAATCAAAGGTAGCTCTAGTCTTTGTCCTCGATCTATCATTTTCATCTTCGATTTCCTTACGCATTAGAGTTGGAGAAAACAAATGTTTAGACCGATCACTGAGGGGTCATGAGGATTGGCCAGCCAAACGTGTCTTCCTAGATTGAGAGAGACACCAAATCTAGCTAACTTATGAGCAAAAACATTTAAGTCTCTAGATTCATTAATAAAATTACAAGAATTTTTTTTGCCTGATCTCTAATCTCCGTAGTGATTCCTTCGTAACTTCCTCCCCCACCATGCTAGATGTGGCCAACAAGTAGTTTGCGATATGATGCAACAATAGGGTGACGGATTCCCAGATCGTCCGACAACGTCACAACTTTATTTTTCTATATGAATCGCGTTTGCAGGTGTCATAATTATGGTCCTATGCCCATGAATTTGTATGGCGTTGTAGGGACCTCCATTTTGCGCCTTAAGCGCCAATATGTTTGTATATTGCCTGCTAGGTCCTTTGTGGGTCATGGCCCGCTCACTTGCTCGTCTGCCTACTAGCTCACTTGCTCGCTAGTTCCCTTCGCCGCCCTTTCCTCTCAATATTACAGTCGTTGCTCTCTCGATTTAGGCAAAAAGGTTATTTTTTTAAAAAAAATGGAGAACATTATTGAAATAAGAAAATCATGCAAATTTAAAATTTCGAAAATTTCGAAAAGAATCATGAATTTGAAAATTTTCTAAAATCACTGGTTTAAAAATATTCTAAAATTCGAAAAATGCTCATGGATTTCGTAAATATTCACGATATTCGTTCACGAATTTGGAAGAAGAAAAATAAAAAATGACGGAAAACCCCAGAAGAGCAGAAAGAAGTTTGGGATGGACCTTCTAGAAAGTTCCAAAAATCCAGAAAACCACAACAGTGGAAACTTTCCTAAAACCAGTAAACGGCTCATTAATGAGCCGGCCTGTTTATTTCCACCGTGGGGCACAACAGATTAGGTAGTATCCGTTGCATGGGCACTAAATAAAAGATCATGGCGCCGCTATACCTGTAAAATTATGCTCACATCGCTGCCTACAGAAATGAAAACCTTTTGGCCAGTAATGCAAGGGCTTACGTAAGATATTTGCTACCTTCAGGCCTCAGCCCACGTTGAAGGTCAGCATTGTAATGACGATGATACACGAGTCTTCCCTGTCAGGCTAACAGGACATCTCCTAGCAGCAAGTTCAATAAGAAAACAGGGCATTTGCAGATCAAAGTCTGTGGAGCCAACCAGTGATTTGAGTAGACATTACAAGGCTGATGCAAAGCTCGGCGACCTTTATCTATTCCCGGAATCGTGGCCAGCAACTTGACACGAGACCACTCGGACAGAAAAAAGAAAAGGCGCCCAAAGCAGCAGCCGAAACAGTAGATCGGGACACTGTTCGGCGAGAATTTACAGGCCCGGAGCAGAAGGGTTCAGACGAGATTCACCGAAGAACTGTTGCAAAACGGAGCCCGAGCGGTCATGTCCGTTCGTTTTGAGTTGTGAAGCACATGCCCAGGTTCCGCCGCTGCGTCGTCAGACCGGCGAGAGCGGCGGTGCCACTGTGCTGGCTGATCGGCCAACAGAGTCGACGCGAAATGCTGCGAAGCCTCGCGAGATCCTTTGACAGGTGCTCGGTGCTCCACGCTCGGCTGCCTGCCCTGTGTAGTCCTCGGGAATACAGTGATGAAAAGCGAAAGTGACCGGTGGACTTCCTGCGATGGATCATGGCTAAGGAGTTGTTCGGCAGTCCTCCGACTCTATCAAATCTGAGAATCTGTGGAGCTTTCTTTTTCCTGCTTCGTCGTTTTTAGCTACAGCTCCACCAATTTTTGGAGCGGACTTGGGGAGCGGGAGAGTCTCCAAACAGGCCCTATGTCAGATGGTCGTTTGTTCCTCCTCCTGCCAGGTGGTTGGGTGCTGATGAGTGACGAGCAAAGTTTTCCACAATGCGGCCGTGACTTGTACGTACCTCGCCAGGTTGGTGTTTCGACTGCGCGTCCGTTGAAACGGTACGGCGTTTGACATCTGGACAACTCTCCTACGACAAAACTATCAAGTACGCGAAAATGCTATTCTGCAACAAGCTCAAACGCAACCTGTCATGAACAGGAAAACCTGGTGAAGATAGTCAAGAGAAAAACAAAAAACCCTATTATTTCCTAAAATAAATCATCACTTTTAGCGATAAAAACTACAATTATTTTTTTAAACCGGGCATAACCCCTTTCCATTACTGCGACATAACAGAAATACAACCAGGTCCACAGAATGAGACGGAAGAGGGAAGAGCGAGTTCAAGCACCGCCGGGAAACCTACTGTGAGCATTCGCCATCGAGGTAGGACGAAAACCCGGCGACACCAAATAAGTATGTAATCCAGACGGAGCTACTCCCCAAACAGCTCACAAACGAGCACCAAAAATAGTTTTTCCATGCAGGAAAGATTCAAAGGATGAGCACAAAATCAAAAGCAAACGACGCCTTGGAGAGAAACGCCCCTGAAGACTCCTCTCTTCTCCAGTCTTTTCTCCAGCGAGCTTCTCAGTCTTTTGTCGCAGCACAGATGCGCATCATCCTCGACGTGTTATTCTTCAGCATGTCTACCCCTGCTCGCAGATCCACTGCATCTTTCTGTTTCAGCAAACCTGCCGAGTAACACAGAAAAGCGCACATAGAGAAACAACACTCAAAGGGAGTTTCTAAATGCTTAAATTCAGATGTAGCACTATTGCGGCAGGTCCGAATAGCCCAGTAAAGCACGGCTATGCCAACTGTGTAAAAAACCTCTCCATTTAGAAAATAGACATAACATCAAGAGTAAGCCTGCCACAAATTGTTGGACACAAGTCAGTGCCAAGCATGCATACAATATTTCTCCAAGTCACCTTAGCTACAGGGCAGGTAAAAATGAGGTGTTGGGATGTTTCGCGCTCCCCACAGAATGAGCATTTAGAATTCGCTTTCCACCCCCTTCTTTCCATTACATCTCGAGTAAGAATAGAATCCTGGAACAACTGTCACATAAAGATTTTGATCTTTAAAGGGATGCCAGCCTTTCAAATCCACCCAAAATTACACCCTGTGATGTTTCTTTTCAAGAAAGAATACACCGATCTAGTCATAAAGACCGTCTTAGGTCCCAAGGACCATTTTATGACATCTGTTTCATCAGAAACACAACTTTTCCTAGCGGCATCAACCATCCGCTGCCATTGCTCTTTAAGCTCATTGCTTAATCTTCTTCTAAAGAAGGATACAATATCTGCCTCCAGGCAGGATTTTGCAATGCACTCAGGAGAATTGCATATCGAGAATAATTGAGGGAACTGACCCATAAATGGTTTCTGATCACCAATTGGATCGACCCATATCCTAGCAGTGTCCCCCCAGCGCACAATGACTTTTCTCCCAGCCATATATAGGTCTTTAACCTTCATAATGGCTTTCCAACAGGGTGGATCATTTAGAACAATTCTAATATATTTTTAGCACAGTTTGAGCCATTTTATATAAAAAAAATAACAATAAGAAGAAGAAAAAAATGTTCTTTTCAGTCCATACTCTCCGCCTATATTTTATGCGTACCCTTTTTTAGTTACTATTTTACGCATATCCTATTTGGCACTTCAGGCGTCCTTTACTGTGCATTTTACATTTTTTTTCTTTTTGAGGAAATACTGTGCATTTTACAAAACGGCCGCATCAGGCCCTCCAAGCTGGGCCAGCCCATTATATTTCAAAAGGTGTGGGCTCAAACCCGCAACACCTTCGTCGCGAGGGCTTCGCTCTAACCACCAGGCCATCGGCCCCGCCTGGAGTAAAGGTACTTCATTTTTTTCCTTTTATTTCGTTCTTCTATTTGTTTTGTTTTTTCCTTTTTGTTTTTTCTTATCTTTTTCAGTTTCTTCTTTTTTGTTTTCTCTAATGCGTGGTTTTTTTAAATTCATGAGCCTTTTTTTAATTGATGAACTTTTTAAATTAGATGATTGTTTTCAAATTTGATGAACTTTTTTTCAATTCAATGGACAATTTGTAAATTTGATTTACCTTTTCCAGATTCCATTAACTTCTTTTAATTCGACGAACTTCTTATCAAGCAATTTTAAAATATCAATGTAATTTCTCAAATTTTAAAACTTCTTTTAATATATTTGAAAAACAATTGAAGACAATCTAAGGATATGGGGCCGCTTGTGACGGATCAGACACCAACGGCATGGGGGTCTCTCCGCATCGTATAGGGAGACTCTCCCTCCATATATCTTTAATGTCATCCTTGTTACTATTATAATTCACGAACTTGAAAGTTTGTTTGATTGAAATGTGATGCGTGTTTAGTTTAAGATTTCTTCCCATGTATAGTCGAATTGGCCGGACCAATTTCCCTGAGGAATCGCCCCACAAAACCCCAAAATCTAACGTCTCTCTCTCTCTCTCTCTCTCTCTCTCTCTCTCTCTCTCGACGAAAAACAGCATTGTGCTGATTTCATTCATTAAGATAGGATGAGACACCCCAAAAAATACAGGTCAAGGTTCAGGACGGCTGAAGGCCAGAAAGGGGAAGGAAAAGCTATACAAATGTACACTAGAAAAAGAAAGAAAGAAAGAAAGAAATTATCTCGCGCCTGTCCATTGTGCTCCTTTGAATCCAGCGATTCTCCAAGAATTCAGCTCATTGATAATGTTCTCAGCGACCTTCAGGAAGTGGTTTGCCTTGTTGTTGAATATGCGGCTGTTTCTTTCTTTCCAAACCTGCCAGGACACCGTCATTATAAGTGATGATAGGTCCTTTTTCCTGCCTGTACGATCCAGAGCCTTTAACCACCAGTCCAATATAGAGCCAGTATGAGCAATAGTTAAGAGGTTGAATGGAAAATTATATATCGCCAGGCAATAGCCCCAAATACCAGCCGTGAAGGGGCAGCTAGATACAAGGTGCAGACCATCCTCTCTCTCTCTCTCAATTTTAACATGCTCCCTCATACTTCCTTTTTTCATATGAAAGGTAGGAAGGTAAGAGTTAATTGAACACACTACTTAATGCAATCAACGGCTCAGATCTATTTTATATTTTTACCTCTCATATAAAAAGGGAAGGTAAGAAGGAGCATGGAGAGAGACCCATTCGGCTCCTTTTGAATCGCCAACATGGACCAAGAATCTGCAGGCGAAACGAGGTGGTGCCAAGCATTGTGTCGATTAGACAGTAGGCTTATGCAAAAGTTGATCGACTTTTATCTAAAAAAAACTCATGGCCAGCAACTTGGCACCAAAACACTCAAAGAGAAAAGCTAGGATGCTCGAACGGTCACGTCCGTTCGGTCTGGGCACGATTCCTCTGCAGCGTCGTCAGACTCCCAAGAGCGGTGCTAATGCCACTGTGCGGCTTGACTGTTCGGCCAACAGAGTCGACGCGAAATGTCGAGAAACCTTGCGAGACCTTTGACAGGTACGCCACGCCGCCTCCCCTGTGCAGTCCTCGAGAATGCCCTGAAGAAAAAGAGAAAGTGAAGGGTGGACTTTGGCGATGTACCCAACTCGGCTGGATGCAGGGAACCATGCTGAATCGTCCGTTCGTCCAACTGTGGATGGACGTTGCCATGTTACCAGTTCAGTGCACGCATCAAAAATCAGAGTTGAAACATGTTATGACACCGTCGTCGTCGTCGTCGTCCTTGTTTCTGCCAGGTGTGTGAGTACTGACGAGTGACGGGCAGAGGTTTCCACATGCTGCCGTGAGTCGCATGCTTCTCGCGCTCGCAGGTTGATCTCTTCAACACCGCGTGCGTTGAAACGGCAATGCCTTTGACATGCGTAGATACCATTTCGTCTAGAAGCATGGGAATACATTGATCATGTATATTCGGAAATAATAAAAAGTCCACGGCGAGCCGGTAATAACCATACCTATATATGTACGCAGTCTGGCACAAGAACCACTAAAGAAACTTTTAGGCCGGCTTTCATCCTTACCACGTCAGAGTTGGCCAACCGGACGCTCATTAGGTCGAAACGGCACGTGCCGGCCATGTTCGGCTTACCAAATCAACAGGAATAGCATGCGGCTCAACTTCAACCTGTGCATGCCAACGACTCCATCCAGAAATGTTTGTTTAGGCGAACCGGCCAAAATTGTCAACCTGGAGTTAGGCCCCACTTGCCATACATAAACTGACATAGCACATCACGCAGCAAGACTCCACTGTGCAGATTCAACTCTCTCTCTCTCTACAGCCACGTGAAACACCCTCTTTCAGACCCTCAGGAGCGGAAGATTGTCAACCACAGAACGGTAGCACGCGCACGCAGGACCGTCGCCCACAGACGTGCGCGTGTAGGCTCGCACACAGAAAGAATCCTGCCGTGCCGTGCGGACGTGCGCACCACACGTTCACGGAACAAGTGGGGGCGAGCGAACGAGCGCATCAAAAGTCAAACCCGGATCCGATCCCGGCCCACGCGCGGCTCGTGGCCATGGCGACGTCAAGGCCCGAACCGATCGGGAGGCGCCGCGGCCGGCTCGCCACGGGATCCCGAATCGAATTGACCGATTGTTTTTTTTGCGCAGCGACGAAACCAAATCTCTGGCCGATTCATTGCTGCACGGACGGGCGGTTGGCTGGGCCGGGAAAGGGACGGACGGCCCGGATGAGTTTGTCTGCTCGGGGCCTCCTTCTGGCTGCCGTTGGGAGGTGGCCAGTAGTAGACGCGAATAATGACGCAGCCGCACGGATTAACTAGCGGAATTAAAGCTGGGCGCACGATTAGGTTTGACCTGTCGCTCTTGACAAGTCCGCCATGATTGCTGGCATTTAAGCGAGGAGGTGGGGTCAACTCGTGCAGGTCGATCTTTATCTGCCGTCTTGATGCTCGCGAGGTCTTAATCTTGGTATTTTCTTGAACGAAATGCTCCAGCAAAGCCGGGATGAAACGTGTGGCGATGGGTCTCTACTGTAGAGTTGACATTGGACGTTTCATTACAACTGAGTCTGCACTGTAGGGCTTATCTGTACCTGTAGAGTTGACATTTCATACAAGTGGAGCCGTAGTTTACTGTGTGTGGATACGAGAGGACCAAGAAGTAGTTTGTTGGTGTCTCGTTAATGCAAATTATTCTATCGGCGCAAGCTGACAAAAAATCGTATGAATGCAAAACTAAGAATTTCTTTTTCTTTTTCTTTACGTGGCTTAGAGGGCGCTTGGATACGTTTTAGTCCCATGACTAAAAGTAGCGGGACTAAAACTTGCCAGCCTCATCTATGCTTGGATCCAAATACTAAAGAGCGTAAAATCAAGTTATTGAGCATTTATTATCCTCCAAACCCTCCAATCCAGAACTCGCATGTGTTAAAGGAGAGGCATTAAATGAGGAGAGAGGGGGCTAATACATATTTTAGTAGGTTTCCTATGACTAAAAATTTTTACCCTCAAGACTAGTCCTAACCTCTCTTTAGTGAGGGGTGCTTGGAACTTTAGCCTCTAAAAGAGACTATTTTTAGTCAGACTAAAAATAGTTCCTTGGATCCAAGCATCCTCTTAATGAAGTTTAAAGTTGTACAAAAATGTACTGTAGGATGAAGAGAGTGTATGACTAGTACAAATAAGTTTATATTTGTGCACGTGTGCCGTGAGGCAGGCCGATGTTCCTGAGGATATCGAGGACCGGGTAGTCGGGACAACAAACTCGGTACTCCTACATGATCGTCATGTTCAACTCAGCAATGTGGTTGATCTACGACATCCCTACCATCAGCGAGATACCGAAATTTCCAGTGATGACACTCGATGTTGGTGTCCTCGTCGTGTTATACGACATGTACACCTTCATCCGAAACGCCGCTAGCCGTTGGCACATCTCGGTTCTCGCTCTGTTCGCCATGGTCATCGTGACCATCACCGTGTTCAGGCTCTTCTTAGGGATGTCAAAGTATCTATAACTGGACTTGACAAATCCAGCCCCTCAAACACCCGCGGACACGACTGGGCGCGTTCCCGGACACTGACCGGTCACATCTCATAGTTGTGTGCTATGCATCCGAGTACATCATATTTCATCCCCTAGATCCATACAAACCATGCAAAAGAAATCCTACGCAAGGTTGTCAGAATTATACGTTTCGACGACTTTATGATTCAAAGTAAGCCCTCTAATTCTACAATTTTAGTTCATAGAATCTACGTTTTCTGCGATCCTGATAGTTAAGATTCTTTGATTCGCAATCCTATCACTAGAGCTCCGATCCGATTCAAAATCGTGATTCTGATAACCTTGATCCTATGTACTACGCACATCACGGTAGCCTAACTACGTTTCGTCGTCGAAGATGTCCACGGCGTCGGTGCCGAGCACCGGGTAGATGGGCGCGTGCGATAGTGTGATGCTCACCCATATACACGAGCATCTTGTCCACGTCCGCGGCGTGCTTCGCCTCCTATTTCGACCAGAGGGAATCGAGGATCACCTGCTGCTTCGCCTGCATATCTGCGTCCCCAATGTCCCCCACGTTGTCCTCTTGCTCCACGTCCTCCTCGCCCTCCTCCTCGTCCAAGTCGACCTCTAGATCCATGGTGATCCGGGCTTCAGGCCTTGCCCGAATCTGCTCAAGGAGCTGCAACCAGCGCTCCGGCGTTAGATATGGGTAGCTCCTTACCCGGCAACGTGGGGGAATGGCTACTAGTGGTGGCGGACGGCTAGTGGGAAGTGGTGGCGGCGACAGACAAGAGGGGCAAATGTGGACAGTTAGGGTTTTGGTGCTGGGGGTCGGCTTAAATAGCTGGGCTAGGGCACTACGCGGTCCACCGGAGTGACGCCATTGGTCCGATGGAGGAGACGAGCTTCGAACCGCCAGGCTTCGGAGTGTTTTCATGTGGAACCCGGCCGTCAATCTGACGTGCTGGATGCGCCTGGGCCTCCCCATTAGGGGTGTCGGTCAGCCCGGGCATTTGAGACGCCCATCTGGGTCGGCTATTTTTGACCGGCCACTGATCGGGGCGTTTGCCTGGGCGTATAGGGGGGTGAGGTGTCCGGTTGTAGATGCTCTTAGTATCCCAACACAACTGGTCGGATGTGTTCATGGACAACTTGGTGGTGATTATGAGCACCACGATATACTTGAATCATGGGTGGACCATGTGAAGGTTTACATCATCGTGCAACCCCCTGCCCATGTCATCGTGCTGCCCCCATGTTCCTGTTGTTGAGCAACAAGGGTGTGGAGGAGACATTGGTGACGATGAAGTACTAGATAGCCTTAGGCTCTTAAGTTGAAGGCAAAGTAATGAACCAGCAGGTGGTGATGTTGATAGAGAAGTGGCATCGTTGGTGACGAAGAAATATGAAGCATTTTGATGGGGCTCCGTTGAAGTGTATATTTTTTTTAATTATTAACTACATTATTTTTAACACTTAATTCTACAAATTTCCCTGCACAACATAGCAACTATATTTATCCTGTGACAATTTGGTTTCTTTAGAGAAAACTATTCTAAGGGCTAAAGCATTGTTTCTCCGGTAGAACCATTTGAGTTCTTCAATGAAGTGTGGCAAGTCTGATGACCGAAACATTGGTTTGTTTGGAAAAAACTATTTTAAAAACTGAAGGAAAAAAATAATGGATATTTTTATCACACCCATGCATGAATCGATCTATATTTATTATACTAATTTTTTTTCTTGGCACTAAGAATATCCTTTCTATGTTTTTTCATTAAATTTTAATTTTTACATAACATTTTAAGTTTAATTTGTCGAACGAACATAACTATGCATATATGTTAAGTTACATATGTATCATCCAGTTCTAGTACTAATTATTGAAAATACATTATCTTGACCAAAATGATATCTATGTTTTGTTGGTTTTTATATTTGTAGATATTGTTTGAGATAATATTGTGTTAAGCCAAAATTAATCGTAAATCTAAGAAAATAAAATTATGGAACTACTCAACATACATTCATTAGTGTGTTTTCTTTTATGGTATTTGTTCGTAATATCCACAAAACTTGATAAAGCACTTCATAGTGTATGGACAAAATAAATAATAGGCTAGATGATTCCAGAGTGTAATCTACTATATTTAAATAGCTAGCCCCCACTATTAGGAATTCTCTAGCTTCTCTTTGAGCCACATCATCCAAATTAATTTAGCCCTTGGATATACTAGATCAATCAACAATATCCATCGGATCAACACACTAAGAGGTACTGCAGCTACCATATGTAGTAACTGCCGCATGCATGCAAATGCATGCAGTAACTCCCACCTATAAATATTTTACTCAAGGAACGCATGCAACTCATAGCCTCATACTGAGTGCTCTATATGAAAAAAGTGAGTCGGGCATACATATTTTTTTTGTTTTGGTTTAACTTTGAATTATAGATATAAATATTTATTTACTTATTTATTTGTAAAATACTGATAACACAAATTATCTTACTTCAGGAGAAGCTATAAAGACAGTAGCTAAATGGTTAATTCCATGCAGTTTTTATTTCATACAAAATCTCGCCGCAACGCGCAGGGCATCGTCTAGTAGTATCAAGTTTAGGTAACTAAATCATGAATTCAGAAGTGTGTGTGGTCTCACCAAATAATATGTCCGCGAGATGCCATCAAAATTTTAAAATCATCAATCATTTGAGCAAGATATGCCATGAATAACTGACGTGCTCGCCCAAGAGAGGAATAACTGGTACACACCGAACAACAATGGGACCCACAACACACCTATGGAGCTTGGGTAATTTAAGGATTTATGGAAAATAATAGTTATTGAACTCCAACATGCTAGTCTTACACTGTGATTGTTTGATAATTGTCCATGCGAAGGGAAGGTGAGTTGTGTAAGCACCGCTAGAGGTTTACAATGCCAGAGTGCCTTGTAAGTTGACTGGTTAGTAAGTCAATGAAGGGAAGACAATGAAGCAAATGCCATATCAGATAGGGGTGGGAGGGATAGAAATG